>NC_142930.1:36514669-36602169 GCF_046866305.1 Octopus bimaculoides | reverse complement strand
AGTGTTATTACGCCAATAAGCCCTCGGATCAGAATGTTGTATATGACATAATCGACGGAGGCCATCTGGAAAGGTAGTACTTCAGTTTGTGAATCAACTTGTCAAAAGGACTGTTCTGGATGTGAAAAAATTTATGTATACTCTAGGTCTCTCTATTGCCTTACTTATTCCGTCTCAGAACACTTCTACTTGGTTACATGTTTGTTAGATATAGCAAACAAATATCTATATGATCACACACTACCATCTTAAATAAGTAAATGACCCATTAGGAAATGTACTTCACTATTCTAGGAAGCCATGATAATCACGGCTGAAAAGCAGTTGGAAATAGATGCGCTCACGTAGGAATAAGCTGGGATAAATGACAGCATTCTCTATTATCTCAGATCGTTATAATGGTGCCTAAAATTTTCTTTGTAGTCTAATTCTATTTTTCTCTTCTACATCAAGGAAATACCAATTGTCCTTGAGTATAACCCTGTACTTACATACATATAAACATACAAGTACGCATATAAATATCTATGTAGCCATATTTGTGCGTCTTACCATGATATACTTGTAAAACTAATCCAAGTATACAAGTATTGTTTCATTGTAATAAACTGAGAAATTTCGCGTAAATTTTCTGATACGAAAACAAATCTAATTCCACTGAAATTATCTCAATGAATCGTTTAAAACTCACAATGCATTCAAACAGTAAATTCGACGCTAATAGCTTTTATTGAAAAATCAAGTGATCTAAATATTTCTTCTTCCAGTAATTTTAAACATTAATCGTTTTCTCTAACCACAACAACAGTTTTCTATCCTTTTCATTTACTCTGATATTCTCACCTATCTTCCTGTCAATAAATACACTAATTTTATTTCCCTCTGAAGCCTGACGTCAAAGAAGACGAGTTATTTTATTGTACGAACCGTTTTATTCTTTGGTAAAACAGTGGTTGGGAAATTTACTTGAAAGTGTATATTATGCCAGTGTTCTGTGACATATCTTCGTTATTATTAAAATAACAATGACTGTCTATCCCTCAGCGCTCTAAGGTTAAAGTACCAATCAATAACCGAGTTCAACAATATGAATTAATCTATTCCCCTTGAAAATGCTGTCCATGTGCCTAAATCAGATATTTTTTTGTTATTTGTGTCTGGAACAAGTGGACGTTTGTTCGTGGCTCGTAAGTTCTCTTTAACATTTGTGGCTTTATTAGTTGCTATTCCAACATTTTGTTGGACTTGGACCTAAATAAGCCAGCTCATTACAAGCGGGACGAGATGTTGTGGCGAGAATTCGCTTTAAAGAGGGAATTTTCAGGTTTAATTTTGAAACTTTTGTAAATTAAACAAAAATATTAGTACGGCTTCGAAAATTGAGGGAAGCGATTGTTGTTGGAATAGCCGCTATGATATTGTGTTCCCACTACTAGACAACAGAAGATACAACAGCAATAGAAACAAAAGCATCAGCAGCGACGTGCGAGATATATTTTAAAATAATGCAAGACCGACCTCCCCAACACTGACACCACCACCATCATCACCACCACCGCCACTTCCATAAAGAAATATTAATAAAACAACAGCGGCTGTTTTTTTTTTAAGCAGAATGAGCTCAAAGAATAGCTGACCAGACTCTTTTAACAGAACGGAGGGAATGCAAGAAGACACTAAGAGAAGAAACATTCATTAAAAGAATGGAGTGAACGACGCATGTCCTGATCGAAAGGTACCTCATACTGGTCTGGGTTTTAAAAAGTTGTGTCACCTGTGGAAGACACTTTAGCATAGTTGAAGCAAGATATTCAACGGAAGACTTAGCCAAGGAAAAGGCCACAATGACACTCAAGATTGAGAAAATATGACTTATTCCAATATATCTCGGTTGGATGGTTGTCAATATAAAGGTAGTGGAGGTACCACCAGAGATGGACATCTCTTGGCTGGTATTATGATTATTATTATTATTATTATTCAGTAGTTTTATTTTTATAACGTGCTTTCACTTCACTACCGAGCGCAGCTCTGTGCGCCTTGGGTATGTGCTGTGGTTTGCTGTGGTGCTCTTATGTTTACTGTATTGAAAGTGTTTTGCGTAGGATGTGTGCAGTACACAGTAGTGCAATTTTCTGTATGTTATATATATTTGTAAGTCCTGCTATTTTTGTTATGTATTTGTCTGAATATTTTTTTATTATACCTAAGGCACCTACTATGATAGGAATTGTTTCTGTTTTTAGATTCCACATTCGAGTTATCTCTATTTCCAGGTCTTTGTATTTTGAAAGTTTTTCCATTTCTTTTAGAGAAACGTTGTCATCTGCTGGTATTGATACATCAATTAGAAAGCATTTTTTTCTTCATGATCTTTGACAACTATATCTGGTCTATTTGCCTTAATTTCTCTATCTGTGTGTATTGGCATATCCCAGAGTATGGTTGCTTTCTCGTTTTCTGTGACCTTTTCTGGCGTGTGTTTATACCATCTTTTTTCTGTTGTTATTTCATAATGTTGGCATAGCTTCCAGTGTATATAGGTCCCAGCTCTGTCGTGTCTGTGGATATATTCCTTCTTAGCCAGGACTGGGCAGCCAGAGATAATATGATTTATTGTTTCTTGTCCATCTCCACATATTCTACAGTTACTTGTTATATTTCTTTTCATGATGTGTTTTTGGTAATTTCTGGTGGGGAGGCTTTGGTCTTGTGCAGCAATTAAAAATCCTTCAGTCTCTGCTTTGAGTCCTGAGCTTCTCAGCCATTGCTGGGATTTTTCTCTGTCTATTTCTTTCGCTATTATTATTATTATTATTATTATTATTATTATTATTATTATTATTATTATTATTATTATTATTATTATTATTATTATTATTATTATTATTATTATTCATGCAGCGAGCTAGTAGAAACGTTATCGTGCTGAACAAAATGCTTAGCGGTATTTCGCCCGTCTCTGTATTCTAAATTCAAATTCCACCGAGGTTCATCTTACTTTTCATCATTTCGGTGTCGATAAAATTAGTACCAGTTAAACACTGGGGTCGATGGAGATAGTGTGTTGATTACATACCTTTTCTGTATTTTCTATATCGTTTGCACTACAACTATTATTACGGCCAGACTAGCTATAAGATATTCGATGATGTGTCATTACAAAAATTCGAATACAAAAATACATTTAAACTATGCTTAACGCTAATATTATTTCCACTTTTTGGCCAAGACCTGATCTTGTTCTTTCTCTCACTGAGATGGAGCTGGCTATCACTGTACTTGTTGAATTATTGATTAAAGGAGCACAAGTCAAATGTTGAAACTTGCACAACTCTAGGTGTGAGAAACTAAAATTGATTATAATTAATATAATTCAGATACACAACTCACAACAGGAACAATAGATAAGCTAGTGTTAGCAGATTTAACACAGAGCGCATTAACAATCTAACTACCTATAAGTATAGTGTGAAGAGTATAATTACGGCTATTGTTTCTTCTTCAAACTTCCATATTCAGGATATTTTCTTTTTCTATGCATCGTTTCACCATTTGCTTTATCGATATAATTCATTTCAATATGTTAGAGGTTTTCTTTTTACTTTTGATTCCTAAGCAATACAAGAAAGAGATATTCATGAAAAGAAATAATTCTACATTATGAAAGTGAAACTTGAAATAAAATATGAATTATCCAATAGGTTATCTATTATTTAGCTTCTCGTTGTGTATCGAAAAATAAATATTACTGCTATATATCTTTAATATTTTTACTCGGCTTGAATACTTAAGCAGTAATATCTGTAAAATTGTGATATCTAACATGTAAAATCGATCTTAAAACTCGTCAAAAATGAACGGAAAGAACATACATCAAAATGTATTAAATACAAAATAATTCAGAAAAACGAATAAAATATATAAATGAACTCATAGATTGAAGCCACAAAAGGGGTTTAGGCTATAGATCGTTAAGAACGATTATAGATTAGAAAAAAATGCACAGGAGGAACAAGAGCTAGTTATTGTATAGGCAGTTATTGATTGTATGCATACATTTTATATTTTATTGAAGAAAAGTAAATTGACAAAGTTGAGTCACCCTGAAGGAATAACATAATCAACGAACTTCATATAGATTTAGTTTTATTTAGTGACTTTCTACTTTACACACAGAGTTATATTTTATGTACGTGTGTGTGTGTGTGAATGTGTATGTACGTGTGCGTGTGGGTGAGTTTCATATATACATGTCTAGAAATATATATATATATATATATATATATATATATATATATATATATATATATATGTGTGTGTGTGTGTGTGTGTGTGTGTGTGTGTGTATATGTATATGTATGTATATGTATATATTTATATATTATGTATGCATCTTTGCATGAATGTGTGTATATATATGTGTGTGTGTGTATGTAAAAATTAAATGATACATACATACATACATACATATATATATATATATATATATATATATATATATATATATATATATATATATATATATATATATATATATATATACACACATATACATTTAATACGTGCTGTACATCATGTGAATCATTAAAATCATAGTTATTATGCGTAACAGTATCACTAACATCTTGGTAGTTGATTTCTTCTTGTGCAATGGTTTATTGTTGTGGACGTTATTTTTAGATTCTTCTTCTTCTACTTTTTCTTCTTCTTCTTCTTCTTCTTCTTCTTCTTCTTCTTCTTCTTCTTCTTCTTCTTCTTCTTCTTCGTCTTCTTCTTCTTCTTCGTCTTCTTCTTCTTCTTCTTCTTCTTCTTCTCCTCCTCCTCCTCCTTCTTTTTCTTCTTCTACTACTACTACTACTACTACTACTACTACTACTACTACTACTACTACTACTCATTAGTATTATTATTATTATTATTATTATTATTAGTTTCATCATCATCATCATCATCATCATCATCATCATCATCATCATTATTTTACTACCCATCTAATGAATACATTTGATGCATAAACTAAAAAAAAAAAAGAATAACTGTTATCCGACTTTACTGTTTGTGCCAATCGATTAATAGTCGAAAATTCAAAGTTATTTCTCACAAAATTAAATTGATCAGGAAAATGTGCAGCTATTTTCATGTTCCTTCATATTTTCTTTCCCTGATATATTATTTCTAGAAACATATCAAGATACAGGAGGTCTAAAAAAAAATGAAGATAATACAATCAAAACGAATGGCCACATATATAAAATTTACATCATGCTAAGTGAATGCCGAAGCTGTTATCAAGCCATCACACTTTAATTAATGTTTCTAGAATATTTAACTTAATATCCTCAGGTTTTCATTCGAAATCATTTCTACACTGATGATCTCCTGAAGGAATAAATTAAATTGAAACATACGAGACAAATTAAAGATTTAAGTCTTCTAATTAACAGTTTTCTTTTTTCATTAAGCATTGTTACCTGTGATTTTAAGAAGCAAAAAGTTTTCATTATATCGTATATATATATATATATATATATATATATATATATATATATATATATATATATATATATATGCATGCATGCATACATATATACATACATACATATATGTAGCTATACTAGAAGTACTTTAGCAAGCACCTTTTATTTGCTTTCTAGTTCTTCAAAAGCATAGTAATGCAACACTTAGCTTGGTACTTCAGTGACACATACGTTCATTGTATGTTCGAAAGTGTGCTGAAAAGTTCCTGACTTTGGGTAAAAAAAAAATGCAAGACGATCAGTTTATTAGGATCTTATTGAACGTCTTCTCAGATTCAAGCAAGTATTACAGCAGGCCTTTAGTTCTTCTATGCTCTGTATAAGAACTCGGAATGTTGAGCCTCCAGTCAGGCTTTCATGATACCCTTAAAGCAGCCCCTTGTATAATATCATACTCTAATACCTCTGACCCACTTTTCAAGTGTCCTTTGTCCTTTTTGCTGTTATCTCTACATTGGCCTATGTAACTCGACATTTGCTGTTCTCGTGTTGCTTCTACCCAAATCTTCGTATGTTTAAGATAGAGACTGCAAAAGCTATGGGTACAACCTAATACTATGATTCAAACCATTTACGAAAAGAACTGAAGAAACACATGACGCTATTATGATTTAGCAGAAAAAGGCTGTATTCAATAACTTAGTTGTTTTCTCTTACAGAATGTTGTTGTATTTCACTCTTTGCAATGACGTTTAACTATACTGTTCACAGTTAATTTACCTTCACATGTATTGATAATGTTGTGATGTGAGATAATTACTTTGGTTATTACTTGTATATGTTATTGGAACCACTATGTGGGTAGTCGGAAAAGCTCATAGACGATCAAGACACTCTCATCGAACGTGACCAAATGAAGTCTATTCATCAGCTTCGTTTCCCTGCCGGTTCACACATTCTTCCCATCGGCATTGCAGTGCTTGAGTACCACTGGGGCAAAAGCTTTCATCCTCCTCGTCCCAAAAGTCATTAACAACTGATATTTTCACCAAATCGGGAAAGACGGAGCTTTGACAAAGACACAGTCATGCACAGCAGCCATTGAAGCAAAAGACGTGTGCGCTGGATTATTGTTCTGATGAAATAAGACCTCTTTTGTGTGTTTTCTTGGTGACCTTCTGTAACTGCCTCAGCAAGTTAGCATCGTACTCGGAATTGATGAGGTGGAGTTTGGAAGATGGTAAATAAACACAGCGTTTTTTGCTTCCAAAATGACTGAGGCCATTACCTTCACTGTAGATGAAACGATCTGGCCTTCTTTATAGCAGGAGTAGAGGAGGTTCCTACGATTAATGTTGTCCTTGGTGATGGCCTGTTGCAAAGACTCGTCCATCTATTTTTTAATTCAGCTGCCCACTGTTTCACTGTTGATCAAGTTGGCTCGTCATCCTATAATGTAGCAACCAATCTGAATGTTTTCTGCGGGTACTTGATAACACCACAATGCCAAAATGTCAAATTTTGTCCCTTTTCTAGAGAATTTCCTCCTAGTTACTCTGCTACATTTCTTTGATCAGTCACATGTCAGTTTACCTAGAAAGAAACATTGCAGCTATTAATAAGAAAAGTTGCAATTAATGCCTGTAAGATTTCTCAATCCGTTATAGACAGCCTACCCTCGCATGAATCCAAATTTCAAATCCTCACGCATTTTCTTAGATTGAATAGCAAATAACTTTCTTAGGGAACGGAATTATATTTTCGGTAAAAATCAGATTGAGATAGAAAACTGACGGCAAAGCATTCTCACTGCCTTCTTCCTTCGTTCGTATTTCCTGAACGAAATTGGAAGGCAGTGTAGGTCAACTGGCACTTAATAACGCTATAGTATATATATATATATATGGGAGAATATACAAAAAATAATACATATACAAAAAAATACATATACATATATATATATATATATATATATATATATATATATATACATATATATATATATATATATATATATATATATATACATGTGTGTATGTGTGTTGGTATTATTTAAACCTTTCTGTCGCAGGTTTTAGTGGTAGCCGAATGTGTGCACATAAAAGACATCTGTTCTTTTCTACTGGAATATATTCTGTATAAATTCCGTTGTACGTTCTGTTTTCAATATCTTTCTATCTTTACCAAATTATTTTCTATTTTTTTAAACAAACGTTCTTGCATTTCAGCTTTCGATTACATCTATCTAATGGGAATAAATCGAAAGTCTTTCCTCATTATCAGGCCACTTTGTTGATGTTGTTGTTGCTTTTGTTGTTGTTGTTGTCAGCGTATGATTTCCCAAGAGGGTATTTTTCTGCGTTTCTATAGTAATGGAACAGCGTAGCTAATAGCAAGCAGAGCGTTAAATAAGGATATTAAAATGATTTTCAGTTTATTTTGGTTTTCTCATAGAGAAACAGGTTTTCATATTTAAAATTGATTTCACCCATTACAAATTTCGTTCAGTTGTTGTTATGTTATTGCTAGTTGATGGTAAAATCTTCAGAGGGACGGATGAAATATTTCACGATATTCAACTATATTGTCTAATGTCGTGTAGGAAACCAGAAATGTCAAATGTAGGAAACCATCTATTATCCTTCCACGCGTTGGAAGGGAAGATCACTGAATATCATTGAAATACCAGAATCGATATTATCGTTTATATTCTTTACATTTCTGTACTTGTGAATAATCTGGGTAAAAATTCTATCATCCTCCTTTTTATTCCTCTTCTCCACCCGTCCACTTCCTCATCCTCCTCTTTTCTCCTTTTCATATTATTATTACTATCATTCATATGGCTATCGTTAGCAGCATTAACAGGAGAACTGGCGATAATATTAGTTGCAGTATTAAGGAAGAGAGCTGGAACTGAAATGATTCAGTGTCCGAAAACAATGCCTTGTAGCATTTACCCACTAATATTTCAATTCCCGCCGGAGTCAACTTTGGTTTTCTTCTTCTGAGATCGGAAAAATAGAAAACTACTCAAGGTTTTGGGTCCATGTTTCCTTTGAACCTAAATTTGAAACAACAACTACAACAATAATAATAATGACAATAATAAAGATAATTGTTATTATTATTATTATTATTATTATTATTATTATTATTATTATTATTATTATTATTATTATTATTATTATTATTATTATTATTATCATTATTATTATTATTACTATTATTATTATAACTTAATATTATTATTATTAATATTATTATTATTATTATTATTATTATTATTATTATTATTATTATTATTATTGGGAGAGCTGTACATGCCATCAAAGAGATAGTGGTGTAACATATATTAACCCCAGTATACCCATCATGACTACTCGCCTGATAAGGTTGCACCAGGCACGTGCATCACAACCATATGCGCATGATGTTGAGCAAAACACCCATGTTTCCAAAAGTGAATTATTCAAACCCCAAAGAATTCCTCTCAACACATGGCTATGATGCTCCCCCACTACTTCTGCTCATGATCAGAGATGCATATACCGTCAGCCACTAAGGGACATGCTCAACTGGTTAAGGTCAAACAACTGACAAACAAATCTGTAGTATTATGCAAAATATTTGCTGTAGCCCATCTTTTATGCCAAGACAAAATAATGTACATGATAACATTTCCAATCAATTAAGATCAGAAGCCACGAAAGCCACTGCCTGGTACTGCATCCGGGCTATTATCATTATTATTATTATTATTATTATTATTATTATTATTATTATTATTATTATTATTATTATTATTATTATTATTATTATTATTATTATTATTATTATCTTGGATGTGTTTGATCCAGTCTGCATTTTCATTGTATGGTTTCTCATCACTCCAAATCCCTTTCCAAAAGAGTGGTGGTAGTTATGATGGTGATGGTGCTGGTGCTGGTGGGGGTGGTAGAGGTAGTAGTAGTAGTAGTAGTAGTAGTAGTAGCAGCAGCAAACCATGATGGTGGTGGCGGTGTAGTGGTGGTGGTGGTGGTGGTAGTAGTAATAGTAGTAGTAGTAGTAGCAGCAACAGCAGTGATGGTGGTGGTGATGGTGGTGGTGATGATGGTGGTGATGGTGGTGGTGGTGGTGATGGTGGTGGTGGTGGTGTAGTAGTAGTAGTAGTAGTAGTAGTAGTAGTAGTAGTAGTAGTAGTAGTAGTAGTAGTAGTAGTCGTAGTAGTCGTAGCAGCAGCAGCAGCAGTGAACAGAGAGTATAGAAAGCGCCAGGTTAAAGACTTTATTCTCCCAAATGATGACAGGGTCAATTTGAGAGGTGCAGAGATAACAGCAAAGTACCAGGACCTGAGAACTACGTTATAGAAGCTTCAGAAGTTCGGGTAAAATGCATCCCTATAGGCATAAGCGTATTAGAAACTGTTTCTAAAGATTTGAACACATGAATAGAGGTGCATGTATAAAATTTAGCTTAATGCATCTCCAGATGCAGCAGTATCATTAGGGACAGCTATGATACTTAGGGAGTTCTTTACACCTAAGATTATTTGTAGCAGCCCGGTGTTTGGAATGTTTTCAAACAGCCTAAACTGTTGTGCGTAAATGAAATAATAATAATAATAATAATAATAATAATAATAATAATAATAATAATAATAATAATAATAATAATAATAATAATAATGTTGATGAGAATAGTCCAAGTCGAAAAAGATACAGAAAGAGAAGGCTAGCGAAATGGAGAAAAAGCGGAATCTTTCAAACTACTGAACAATAATTTGCCGATAACTTAGAACAAATGGGTTGCTTTCAAATATAGACTTAGTTGAGATGAAATGTGACATTGCAATGGAATTTGACAGAAGTCAACCTAGCGACGAACAATTATATAACTGAATGGATGAAAGGCAAATACATGAGGCGTAGTTTGAAACTGAAGATAATGTTCGAAATAAGAATATGATACTGAATATAGATAAAGAAAACATTAGGCAGGAACGGAAAAGAAGTGGAATTGAAGAAATCAAAATAAGAGAAGAAATTGTAGAACAGATTATAACGAAGGAAGTCCCACCAAATTTGAAGGATCTAGACGAGAAAAACTGAGATAAAAAGCAAACCAAATCAACAAAGTTATAGCATACATAAAATGATATTGGATTAAATTATTTACGTGATATCACTTGAGAATTGCAGGCCAATTTCAGGAACATGAGTGGGAGTGACTTTCCATTGTGGATGACACAGGGAGAAATAATATTAGTCTTGGACGGTGTATCAAAGGGTAATGAAATGCTAAATTGTCGACTAATAACATGTTTAGCAATCATGTGGAAACTTGTTGACGTAGCAGACGGACTGTACAAATGATGAATGTTTATTACCAGATGAATGGAAGGGTTGTAAACGCAGGTCAAGGGGGACAAAACATGTTGATAGACAAGAGGATACCAAGGAACTGCAAAGGAAGGGTAACGGGACTAGGCATGGAGTAGAATGCTTACAAAAATGATTATTATATGTTACCTCACAGGTGGGTAAAAAAAATGTATAGAGATATTTGGAGTGGCAGAGTGTACAGAGTGCTAAAAGAAGCGTGTGAAACGGAGTTAACACTAGCAGGAAAGTGATTATATATAATGATTATTAAAAGAGGAATATTCCAGTGAGATGCCCTCTCAGTACTCATGTTTGTGTTGATATTAGTACCTCTGTCGATAGTTTGAAATGTGTTAAAAGAGGATTTGGGAAATGGACGATTTAAAACTATATGAAAAAAAGTGAAAATCAACTTGGCATACTGGTGAACAATGTAAGAATTTTCAGCAATGATATAGGCATTGAATTTGGTGTCAATAAATTTGCCGTTTTGATATATAAGAGGAATATAAAGCAAATTCAAGGACCTAAACTGCCAAATAATCAGGCAATGAGAAGCTTAGAAGAAAGTCAAGGATAAGCGTATTTGGGAATTTTGGAACCAGATACCATCCAAAACAGAAATAATTTCAAAGGTGTCCTTCAGAGCTATGAAATTGAGACTGAAATCGAAGTTAAATTCTAGAAACATTATATAGGTAATAAATTCGAGATATTTTGTGAGATATATGGCAGGTCTAAGGAGTTGGAACAATGCGTGACAGTAGAATTTGATCGAAACCCTCGGAAAATAATGACAATATCCAAGGCTCTGCATAAAAGTGATGTGGACAGGTACATGAAACGTAAAAGTGGTGGATCAATGCGAGGGGTGTGTGAAAAGTCTCAATCGGTATGTTAACAAAAGTAGTGAAGAATTGCTAGCAGCAGCGAGCAGTGCAAACATACTAGGCAAACAAGAATTGAATTACATAAAAAGTGAAAGCCAAGTTATATGGAAAAACATTTACGCCAACAGTTTATAATGAATACTGCGGCAAAAGGTGTCGAATGCACTGGGAATTGGTTGACAAGAGAAACTCTCAAAAGAGAGGATAAGGACTAATCGTGGAAGATGAAGACCAACTGATATGTGACTAAAATGTGTAACGTTATTTTAAGGATGCTCCACTGATTCCACGAAATACTTCGTAAATATGTATACAAAATAGGAATACATTTTATTCAGTAAAAATGGCTAGGAATGTGAAAGGGGCTAGGCAATTGTACAATAACTAAAACAAAAAGAATTGGTCGACACTTTCAACCCACAGTATGTGTGGTATTTTATTTTCTCGACTTCTGTACAGTGATAGGTAAATTTGAACATTTACTGATTTAGTCTCCGTACCTAAGGAGCCAGGCCAAACACTGCAAGACATTTTTTCTCATTCAATTGATTCTTTCATATCACTACACTAGCAACAGCACCAAAATAATCATTTGTGTTATTGTCAAAATCTTGGAATATTGGGGAATTGGAATGAGGTTCGACCCCAGCAGTCAACAGATGCTTATTTTATCGACTCAGAAAAATTGATAGGCAAAAACGAGCTCAGCGAAATTTGAACTCAATGTGTAGAGGCAGACGTAATGCCGCTGCGCTATTTTTCCGGCGCGCTAACGATTCTGCCAGAGCGCCGCTTTAACAACAACAAAAATCCCTTCAACTGCAGGTACAAGGCCTAAAATTTGGTGGGGAAGGGTCTAGTTGATAACATCGACCCCATTATTTCACTAGTAGGTAATTTATCGACCCCGGAGGTTGAACGGCAAAGTCGACCTCGACGAAATTTGAACTCACAACCTAGCGGCATATGAAATACCGCTAAGCATTCAGCCCGGCGTGCTAACGATTCTTCCAACTCACCGCCTTAACATCAACAAACAAAAAAAAAAAAAAAAAAGAAAGATAAAGAAAACGATTCCTTATACTAATGTTTTCGCAGGACTACTAATATTTAATCGTTTTTTACATAATATTTAGACTTATTTCTTATCGTAAGATATCAGAATCATATATTTGAATGGATTTGCAACAGCAGAACATCAAGTTGCCGTTAACAATTTTTGAATATGAACAATGTGTTTTAATTTCTGAAATGATGTAGAATATATTTCCATAGTATCAATTATAATGGGTAATTTTCGTCATTATATTTCTTTCAGAATTATTCTATTGTTGTAAAAATCTACACCTTTTATTATACATTGAAGAAGTTATGAATTTATAGCATCAAAATGTCTCTGATAATAGAAACTTTCTTTGATAAGAAGATTTCATAAGACATTTTGTAAGATAAGGTTATTTGAGTATCAATTTGCATTTATTATCTTAATTTACGGAGCTATTACACCTTAGTGCAAGGTGACCATATTCCATACGGTGACATTTAATGCTCTCATAATGTACCATAGGTACACTAAATATCACTGATTTACCTAGTATCTTTAAATTCTCTTATTACTTCTCATAATCCTGCTGTATATGTTTTGACATCTTCTGTAGAAATGGTAAATCAGGATGATAATACTGCGAAAGATTTTTGTGTGTTATTTGCTTTCCTTAAGTATCAACTGAGGAAATGTATCACAAATTCCCTTGTTAAATTATTCAGAAATCCATATCATATAATGACCATTTTATAGTTCTCTAGATTATGATGCATACACTAGAGTACATGTAGAATTCTGCAACAACATTGTTATTTTAAGTTATAATTATTTCAGTTTAAATACTCTAGTCAGTGCAACATTTGCAGAAGCGTAGGTTGTCATGTGTCTTAAATTATGTAGTTTATAAATCACATATACTGCGGATCTATAATAATATGATCAACATTCTATGTCTCCAAATGAAATGCGGTGTCTTCTTGTATATGATACAGCAGGATTGCCTTGATATATTTTTACGTGAAGTGTATAGGGAAGAGAAGTGACCAAATCTTTTAAAACCTTAAGCATGTGTTCTGTGGAACTTGATTCTATAGCAGTACCTCGTCGTGCTACAAACAGCAATTATACTTCCTATAATTTATATTAGATTGTCTTTAAACGGTTATATGTTGCAATCAAAAAAGGTAGTACGTAGATCCTTTTTAATTTCTGGCATACATTAATCTTTACACGCTAAGCATGCCACTAATTATAGCTCAACGAGATAAAGATTGAATTTGTGCAAATACACAACATATTAGTGGCTCTTCAAGAAAATATGAACCCTGATTGGGAAGATTATTATTCAAAGCAAAGGTATTATGTACGTGCACAAACACTATTCTATTCAGTCATAGTTTATCAATGTTTACAATAGCCACAATAATTCTTTTAAAATATTTTGGTCTGTTTTGAGGGATATTTGACTGCTTTCTCTAAAAGTTGTAGCGATATCTAAGCATCATTTTCACTGGATTGCTTAATCGCAATGACCCTCGAAATGTTATTCTAAAATGTTACAGTTGCCGAGAGAAATCTTTGAGCTATTTGAAATTCTATCGTGAAATTTCTACTTTATACTCTTCTAACAATGTGACACAGAAAAGATGCTGAGATCGAAGAGTGAGCCAAAATGGACGACACTGTACAAGGAATTCTGTACAACAGAAACATGTACAAACATAGTACCGCTACATGAATAGAAGTTGTCGAGTAATGAATATGCTTTGTGCTTAATAAAACTTTTTTTATATGTATTTGGATGCAGTTTTGAATATACATGTGTGTATTTACTGCTCTGTCCCTGCTGCGTGACGATATCCCATAGAAGAAATTTGAATGCAATTTCTATCAGGAAGAAATGACCATATACTGGCTCCCTCGGTATCTCAATAGCTATGTGAGCATAATTAGATGTCGATGGATATAACGGTAACCTTGTCATAGTTTTATTACAGATTATGAATATATAGTAGGAGGAACACTACACTTCCTATCTGCAAGATCGCAAAATGCACGTGGCGTATCTATTCATTTCTCGGTAAGTGTAGATGATGTTGTTAAATGTTTCTCTAGTGATCATTAGAAGTACTAAAATATTAATATTACTAAATAATGTACTATAATATTGATGATCGTGTTTCAGCTCTACCAGTTGTATTTTCAGTTGAAGGTCTCTCTTATTGATTAAATAATCTATTTAATTCTCACCTAGAACGTGATGTCAGCTCTCAATCTTTTTCCAGATCAGAACTTATCTGGTTTCTACACATCCCCACTGCATAAATGGCATTACTGAGGGGACTGGAGCTGTATCATAAATCCCTCGATCAGATGGTCTCTCCCCTTTCCGTTATACAATACAACGTTAGCTACTCCCGACAGATCTCTTACTACATGACATAACATTAAAGTATGTCTGTCACTAAACTCGACACAGTCTTTAATGATGAAGCATGTATCATAAACTTCCGCCTCAGAAATATTAGATGAGTTGTTAGGATATTCTTTAATATCGATTTAAAATTTTGACACAAGACCAGCAGTTTCTTGGAAGGGGGTAAATCGATAAACATCGACCCAAGTGTTCAACTGATATTTATGTTATAGACCTCGAAAGGAAGAAAAATAAAATCCAGCTTGACGGAAGTTGAACTCAGAACATAAAGACGGACGATATGCCACAAAGCATTTTGCCCGGTGCCCTAACGATTTTGGCAAGAAACCGACCATAGTTATTTATTAATATCAATTATCTGAAGGAAAACTTTAGTGTCTTAGTTTTTGGCCGAAAGGCAGACGTTATTTACCATCCAAGGCATACTTGCAACAACATATAATACCTTAAAAATCATGCGCCGGGTAATTATTTTGAAAGCAGTTAGCCAATGAAATCTACTTATCAAATCAGAAGCAGCATGTCACTTCAAATTCCACAGAAGCCTTGCTAACCACTGTTTACACACAAATCATGTCGATGGAAGAATGCATCTTCTCAACTGGTGCACAGTGGACTGAACAGGAACAGAAACAAGTGCGTTTGCTAATATTAGTTTTCTCGATCAGAATTTAGCCAGGCTTAAACAAAAGAGAATCTATAAATCGTGATACAATCTAAAACATATTATTAATTTTAAATGCAGCACCTCATAACTAAATTGGTTGTATCTTTCATTTTTGATAATTGTTTTCGTTATAGTCGTCTTTACTTTTCGTATTTACACCGGCCAGACAGGTAATGCACTATCGGAACGCTCACGGGTGCATCGACAACAGATTAAAAACCCAGAAGTCCGCCAAATACCACTGAGTAACCATCTGGCAACATGTGGTCATCAAACTTTTATTATATTTCCATTCCATAAACTTTACAACCGGAATGAAATTGAGAGAAAATGCAAAGAAAAGGACTTTATTAAGAAATTCAAACCCACTCTTAACAAACAATGATTTAATTTATCTTACTTGGGGTTTAACAATCTTATCCCTATAACTAAAACACAAAAAATCTCTCAAATGTCATCATTTCTAAAAGTAGATTTGGCATCATTTCTAAGAATAGCCAAACACCTACTGGGGTTTAAAAATCTTATCCCTACAACCAAAACACAAAACAATTTCTCAAATGTCATCATTTCTAAAAATAGATTTGGCATCATTTCTAAGAACAGCCAAACACCTACTGGGGTTTAAAAATCTTATCCCTACAACCCAAACACAAAACAATTTCTCAAATGTCATCATTTCTAAAGCCTTTATATATTTAATCCTTTATATTGAACACTCAATATTTCATCTATTCAATAAGACATATTCCATATATTCAATAAGACATTCAATACTTTATTTCATTGTACCATCCATTTTTATTTTATATTATATATTGTATATTATATTATATATTGTATATTCCATATTCTATATCCCACATTGGTTTTGCAGGAATATAAATAAAACAAAAAACAGACAGTGTTGGAACTCTTTTAAACAAAATAATATATTCCTCTATACACAATCATACAAAACCCCTTTTTTTGTATTTATTTTTACTCGCATATATATATATATATATATATATATATATATATATATATATATATATATATATATATATATATATATACGTGTATCTTATACGAATAAAATAAATCAATATCTATTAATTACGAATCGTAAACCTAAAAGAAATAAGTTGAAGCAAATTTAAATATAGTTAATTTTAAAGATAATATCATAAATCTTAAAGCAAATTCTCACTCATGGTTTTGAGAAAAAAAAATGAAAAGATAGAATGCATAGTTATCTCCTAAAACTACCCGTCTAGTTAATACTTTACTAAAAACATTATTAGTATACGATTATCTAGCATTTCAGCCAATAGATATTTATTCCTTTAATAACGTTTCCATTTACTACGACGTAGTGTTAAAACGAAGCGTGTTGCGACATAAAATATATTACAGTATATATTGCTTTATTAAGTACGAAATTATGAGTTGGATCAATGCTCCATTCAGTTTTAATGAGCGTACGCGTATTACCACACATCTTTTTTTTTCTATTTGTCAGACAAATACTCTCTAAAATATCATATCAGTAAAACGTTTAATAGATATAATATTAAATTTCTCTTCAGGTGTGAGCATAATTTTCCATCGCAGATAGAAAACATTAAAAATAAAAAAAAGCTCACAGACATTTTTGCACAGAATATGTCATACACATGTGCCTCAATCTCATAAATTCCAAATTAAGTAATTCATATAAATTAAAATCGATAGTTATCACGGTAAATATATTTACAACTGATCCTTCAGTAACCAACATTATTTTTGCAACAGAAATTAAATATAACATGCAATTTGATCACCATTCTTTAAAAATTTCCGAGAATGTTCAGAGATAGGTTTAGGAAAGTATTCAGGTATTTAAAATGACGATAAAATTGTTTAGAATATGACACAAGATGCAACGCATTATAAAATATGTGTACAAAGGGCTGAGATGCTCTTCTTTCAGGAAAAACGAATCTGAAGTTTTATAAAGTATCCATCTTGAACAGAACGACGAAATTGATATTTATGTTGTTCTAAAAATAAATACCTCTCCGAATATTCAGAATTATCTAGCAACTGAAAATGGCAGAGTCCTAAAACCTATGCAAGAATATTATGCATGTGTGTTTCATTAGAAAAGAAAGAAAAATCCGCAGTTATGTTGATTAAACGAGGGATAGAGTCAGCCATTAATATATTGATTACATAGAATAGTTTTGTATTGTCAATGGTCTTAAAACTCATACCTTGTATGCACATACGAAGTTATCTCATTACATTCATTGATGGACAATCAGTGAACAAGAAACTAATAGTTGTAATCTATGTAAATTCAGCTTAAAATACAATGCGTAACCTAATGTATATCTTTGTACATAATTATGTATCTTCTTCCTACACACACACACACACACACACACACACACACACAATCGCACACACGAACGCACACATATACACACACGCACATAAGCAGCGTGCACAGATACACATACTCACGGAAACACAAGTAATGTCATTTTGAATACGTTCACGCCCAGTAACCGAGATATATCCTGAACACAAATCTATAAATACTTTGTTGCAGTATCATAAATAATACATAGCGATTGTTCCTTAATAATGTCCTCATACTTATAAATATAATGAGAGGCCAAGAAAGCAGTAATATAATTAGGAGGACTATATTTGAGAACAATCAATAGAAAATGAGTGACGTCTGAAAATGTTGACGATTAACAAAATAAAATAAATCTCAGTGTTTATTGTACGTGTCTGAAAATATTTTGCATTTATTGTGCGTGTCTCAGATGAAGCCTCAGTCTGAATAACGATGGAACTTTACAAAATGTTCATGACATTTCCATGAAAACAACGACTTTGAACACAATTTGGTAACTTCAACATTCAATGTCACGTTCTTTGAACAGATTATGAGGTTTATTCGGAATAACAACTATCACGAATAGAGTAATGACAGCAATTTGAAATGAATCGGTTTATAGAACTTTCGATATTCTGACTACATAATTAACTCTGAAATGTCCATATGCGCTTTGAAAGCATCTGAAAGGGTTTCCTTTGATGTCGACGGCATGTTTTTTCTTTTTGTATTTTTGGTGTTTTGAATTCACGGTAAAACAGACAGAATATATTTGTTAGTAATTGTTTTAATAATTTAATAGCATTTACATTTGTGCACAAAAAAAAATTACCTAAGTCATAGAAATGTAGAAAAAGATCTGCGTTGCACGATGTGAAGCAGAAGTGCATTTCGCGTATCGACAAAATGTAAAGAGCAAAGTATGTATTTAAACACAAATTCGTTAGAGTTTTGTTGTCTGTGGTGTTTAATCTCGATTCGACCTTTATCTATAAATGTCGACCTTTATCTACGAATGTTACTCAAGCGGTGAATATATCGTTTATTTTTCTAGTTATAGTGGACTCTGAGCTGTATTGGGTTATATTATTCTTAAAGATTTTAAAGATAGTAAGGTGAGGTTTTAGAACGGTTGGTTTGCCATTCCTAGAAGGTAAAGAGACGAACATCGGCTTCGTCTGGCTACTTAGTATGAGTTGCATTCATATTTGTCTTTGGTACTTGATTCTTAATGTTTCACTTAGTAGTTCATTATTGCAGCAAAATCCAGTAACTGCGAGAATGTTAATGACTGGGTAAGATACTTTGATTAAAGCCATTAAGATATTTATTAAAAACTCTCGCTGATCAAGAATCTATGTGAAGCAAAATTAGACAGCCCCGCTTCATAATGTACATCATTGTTGACCAGATGTAGAATGTTGATAATTTGCGAACCAAACTTTGTCAGATTCACTGTCTTTCATCCTATGAAGCCCACTCTTTTACAAGTCTCTGATCCAAAGTAAAATTTCTGTTGTCACCCTCATTCATTTGTTCCGAAAATTTATCATCTGCAATACCTTCCCTACTCCTCTGTCTCAGCCCTAAAATCATGTGTATGTAAACGAGAAATATCTGAACGAGTAACAGTTTCCAAATAAGTATATCTACTAAGTACAAGTACCATTTTACTAAGGCTTCCATCAGTAAAATTACTGAGAAACGCTGGCTACCTGAAATCATCAAAATATAAAAGAACTTACAATACCTAAAAAGTAGGTGAAGTAATCATACAGTGATTGCAAAACACGCATGGGTACTCACTGTCTTATCGTTTACACAAAATCACTTCGAACTGGAAGAGCAATGCCAGGGGCGTTCAGTTCACCTACATTACAGGTGGCAAGAAAGAAGTTATAACCCGATTAGCGATCTGAATCAGATACTTGAAATCTGCCTAATTCCCACATAAGCGATAATATTGGCTTCCAAATGATTTTCGTCACAAAATGTATAATTAAATGGTTTCAATTAACCCATGCATATCATAGCAAAGAGTTTCTCAATGAACCACCCAGAGGCATCGAGCTTGAAACCACGCTGCGATACTAACAGCGTGATAAACATATTTTGTAATTCAATATCTTTTAGTACATCATGTAGGCTATACGCAGTATTTCATACAAGTTCATTTAGATCTTTACTTTATCACCATCTGCACGAAAATTATAAAAGTTATTTCACGATTAACACGTATCATTGTTTTGCTTCGTAATAGATTTGACATTTATCACCGTCTTTTATTACTTCTTCTCCTTATGCAACATCTATTAAGTGTCTCTCTTTTATAGCAACATTCCTGATATGTAACTGCATAGATTACACTATTTTAAAATTGTTATACCTATTATTATCTATTCTTCTAAAGGTATGTAATTCCAAAATGTTACTTAACGGAGATATAACAAAATGTTACGACATATTATTGAGCTATTTAACTAAAATATTTTACATTAGGAAGCTTCATTTTATAGCTTGCCTAAAATATATTGCTTATAAATTTTATACTGAAAATACAGACACATCAAATGTAACTGGCATGACATAACACAAGGTAGTCTAGTTGCTCATGTTGTGAGGTATCTGGTGTATTTTATTTCAGACGCAATTAATGTAGTGGATATTCCCATAAGGCTGTTAAAATAAATATAATTTGTATTATGACGTAGGTTACATTCAGTAGGTTTTCAGTTTTACAACATTCTGTCATTTACTTTCTCACCTGAGTCAAATAATATTAGATAATAAATCGAATGGCATACACCGGATAGTTTACCGGTAAAGCACTTTCGCTTTCACAGAGTTTATTGAGCTTTTGATTAATGAGAGAGGCTGAAGATCGGAAGTACGAAATTTTTTATTGATCACAACAACTGATTCGACCCATCTAGCATCGATCCCTCGTGGGTGGCATACTGAACTGCTGGTTTAGGTGCATCTGTCAGTGTAGATGTCTTTCTTCAAGACATTACAAGATTTTCTCGTTAAACCAACGTCTGTTCTGCAAGCTTACGTGTCGGTACGTGTATACAAAAGCAACAAATTAAGGACAACTTCATTATTATAGAAGTTCAATAAAAATCAGATGCAAAATGAAACAAAGACACAATACATTTTTGGCTGTATTGTGTTTTTGTTTCTTTTTGCATTTGCTAATGTTTGCATCCGATTTTTATGAATTTTCTGTTAGAATGAAGCGGTATCCCATAACTTGATGATTTTGTATACATATACCAAGAAGCAAAGTTTCGGAACAGACGTTACTTTAACGAGATATATTTTGTAATCCCCTGAAAAGACACATCTACACCGCCGGATACTCCTAAAACCAGTAGCTCAGTATCCTACTCATGAGGGATCGATGCTAGAAGTGTCGAAGCAGTTGTTGTGATCAGTAAACATTCCTGTATTGTCCATATTCGGTCTTTCTCATCAATCATATATATATATAACTAGGGATAACAATGATGCGGAATTAATGGCCTATTTAATGATCTTCTGGTTCGAGCAGCAGCTATATAAACAAATCTCCCATGAAGTGTATTCCGAGCCCATATCTTTGCTAAATGAACATGTGTAAAGTATCTAATATTTATTCTTGAAGCAAAGTGGTTGATAAACAGCTTATCATTCTTGGAAGCTGTGTTTTCAAAATAAAATTGCTACATCATTAAAATTAATTTATTTTGGTTTACGTAAGCAATGCACTTGCATTAGCTTGACTATCAGACCATTCCATACTTCTTCTTAACTTGCACGCAACTTATGTGTAGATACTCAAAATAGGTAATTACGATTGTGATTCTATGCACGCATGCATACATATATGTATACACATATATTTAAACAAATACATGTATATATATATATATATATATATATATATATATATATATATATATATATATATGTATATGTACCTGTATGTATGTCTATACGCATACCCACACGTATACCAATATGAATGTATATATGGTTGAATGAATATGAGAAAAAGTATTTGATGTATGATGTGGAGCTTATGTCTATTTGTAGTTAGTTAAACACTCACTCCATTGTTACTAGAGATTCAACTATGTCTTCATGCACGGAACATAATGATAAATGCTTGCGTTAGTAAGAAAATGCTGAACTAACTTTCAATGCTTGTGAACATTTAGGCGTTTTGGTTCAGTGAGCTCAAGTCGCTTCTGATGTGATGAAAGTTATTCTAGCCCTGTCATTAAACTTCATTCTCTCTGTAAGCATTTCTCTGTTTTCATAACATAAGTTATGTAAGAAAATTATCCAATGCGCCCGCTAGTTTGTACTTGATATAGTGGATTCGGATACTTCTGAAAGACAAGAAAAGATTCACTCAGCACTACAATATTATATTCAGCGCCTTCATTTGAGGCTTTAATCTGTTTCCTTTATGAAAGAATACAATATATTAACCAAAAGAAATAGTGCAGCATTGGTACCAGATAATAATTGATATTAAGTTATATTTTCTGGAAGTTTCCCATAAAATTTAATTTATTCTCACGCACTGCATATTAGTGAAAGTGTCAATAAGGTACAACTTTTGTTTTACAGTTTGGTATGAAGTGAAAGCTATTCAGAGTCAATACCAGTCAAGCATGATATTTATTTCATCGATTTAATTTATTGCATGAATACCAAGAGAATTAATGCATATGTTTTTTTTCCAGCTTACTCTCATATCCTTCTCACCCCTACCGTACTTCATTATATTAAGCATCTGAATCATGAGATTGCTGCTGCTACTGCAACTACTACTACTACTACTACTACTACTACTACTACTACTACTACTACTACTACTACTACTACAGCTACCAATTCTGCTATTATTTTCACTGCTATTTCTGGTATTTAAGAAAACGAGACCTATTTGCTAACTTCCATTAATATTGCCAGGCACAGGGTTCGTAATAATGTCCACAATCAGTACCCTGATTTTCCTCCAGAAAACCTTGCTCTGTCTATTGTCGTTGATCCTCAGAATCACTCCCAAGCTCTCATTTCTCATATATCCTCTAATTCCTCAATGTAATATGAATGTGGCTGATCCTATATCTGGAATACAGTCAGTGGCTAGCAATCTCGCAAATGCACAACCTCTAACCTCACTGTGCACCATGCAAATAACTGCAATACGCAGAATGGGACGAACTTTGGAAAAGAATGTGGTCAAACTGTGGCTATAACTCTTCGTTATAATCTTATTTAAGAAACTCTGGAGAGGCTTTTATTAAAATTTTCTCGCAGAGAAACTCCTGAGAGGTGGCAAATTTAGTTTCCACAACAAGAAAAACATTATTGCTTGAATCTGATCCGTTCTTTCTAGGACAAGGCATAACTGTTAGGAATATCAGCGTAATATAGACTTTTGCTACTATCACCCATAATTTCACGTGTAACTTACTGCTAGCTTTTTTCTGAGATCGAATAGTTACGTTGCACGCAGCATTTCCGGCTGTCATCCAGTTAGTTAAAGCAAAGACACAACTATATTAAATAGACAAGCATTCCAGTAAAACAAGTCCCTGCACTGCATTAAATTCCTTCATCGAGTAGCGAGCAGTAAGACCACCAAAGTGCTACGGTCAATGCATGTTTCAGTTACTGTGTGCTCCATTTTTATTATAGGGACGACAACCTATATTTCAGATGCCTCGTACACAGTAGTGGTTGCATCGTTATAAAACTGGTGGGTTAGGTTTGCAATAAAACAGGAAATAAATATAGCGTAAACACAGAAATCGTTAAAATTTATTAACATTTGGTATATTTGGAAGAAATCATTGAAAATATTTCACGTTACCCGCCTACACACTCACAGGAAACCATTGGTAAAGGGAACGTCCCGTACTGGACCTTGGTACACTCAAAAATACATGTAGATTCTCTCCCCTTGAAGGAGATATATTCCTGTAGCTTTACGCCTACGTGGACAATTTATCTCCTTTATCTACTGGCATATTTAATCTATCGGAGTTGCGCATCTGGTATTCGGTCATATTTTCTTATTGATACATAGTGTATTGTCCCCTTTACTTGGCAGGTCCGTACTAATTCTGGGATTAACTAGTTGAATTTTCCTCTTGTGCTTACACGGTGTTTAGGGGGTGATTTCCCTTCTCTCAAAATTCTGTTGTTCTCACTTGTCACATGACAACAGGTTTTATATTATTCGTTAGAGGGGTTGAAGTACCTTCCTTGCTTGGATTTATGACTGAGGCCAACAAAGATTTTCTGTCCCTCAAAAAACTGAAGATGGTGTTTTCTGTATTTTCTCTGCCGTGGGCCAATTTCCTTTTTCATATCTTTTATTATCATATGATAATATGATAGCATATAGGTCGCGACTAACCTTGCCCCTCATATGTTATCGCCCTAGATACAATAGCAGATTTGAATAGGAAGACGAGTTTTGAACCCGCATAGCAAGCCATGCTTGGTATTTTATCCTATTTCTGAAAACTACGCACGCAGTACAAAACAATTTTTAATAGATGCGTAAAGGATTAATCAAATACATGAAACCCACTCATCAAATGAGAAAACAAAGACAACTAAACGGATCACAATTCATATATACTGTTCCAAATTTTATAGTCTGTTTCTATATTCAAATACCGAGTTACCAAACTGACTACACCACTGTATTTCAAATTATTTCTCCACATCATCTAGAACTCTGTTTTCTTCTTCCTATTAGTTCCGTCAAACGTTTCTTTTCTCATTATTCCTTCTACGGAGACCACGATTTCATTAGCCCCTTCTTCTCATTCACTTCCCTTTTCTTTGTTCTTGTCTATTTCTTTCACTTCAATCTCCTCGGCTTATTTTTCCACTTCACATATCTTGCTTTACTTCTGTTTCGTCATCTTATTTAATTCGCGTTTTACTTCTACGTACCTTTTTCAAAGTTTCACGTCAATTTGTAGTTCTTTATCATTGTCTCGCAATTAATAACTATAACTGAGCTATAGTTTGATATAACATAGTTCTTTTTTTCACTTAAATGAACAATCAATTAAATCTATATACGATGGAATGCAAATCGTGAATCAATAACACCATTTCTTAGAATCGAAAGTCAGAGAAGTTATTGTGTATAATTTTACTATAAGACGTGCTCAGCAGATTTGATTGATCCTACACTATAAATAGGTAAAATACCAGTTGTATATATATATATATATATATATATATATATATATATATATATATATATGATATAAGTACAACAATGCACCGACATTTTCATTTTACCTGCAGAAAGAACATTAAATAAATGTATAACACAGATGTGGATAATCTAGAACTTAGGTTTCGAACTTTCCAAATTACATTTGTTAACGTAAATTTGTTTAGTTCTCATCGACTAGATTTACCTAGATAAAATCTCAAACGTAGCTACATCAATACCAGTATATACTCGTCTCAAACGCCTTAGCCGTTAACAGATCGAGAACAGCGAAAAAGTTTTCAAAGAAAAAATTAATAGTGCAATAGAGCAGTATTGCTTTCCCGCAAAACAAAGCGCAGCATCAGATTAAAGTATAAATAAAAAGTGGTATAACAATGCACTAATATTTACTGGAAATAGAAGTCGATAATATACGATGCTATAGTAAATTTTCAGTGTATATATATATATATATATATATATATATATATATATATATATATATATATATATATATATATATATATATACTGGCAACACCTTAGCGGGCGGCGGCAAACATAAAAAAATTCTATCTCACCTGTAGGATGAAGAACATTAAATAAATGTACATTCCACATGTGCACAATCTACGACCAGTATATAGTGCAATACAGTAGTATTGCTTCCCAATAAAAAATAGCACCATCAGGTTAAAGTATATATATATGTTTGTGTGTGTGTGTGTGTGTGTGTGTATGCATGTATATATATATATATATATATGTATGCATATATACACATATATATACATGTATGTATGTATATATATATATATATATATATATATATATACATGTATGTATATATGTATATATATATACATATCTATATATGTATATATAAATATAAGTAGGAAGAATACTGGAGATTCAGTATATATATATATATATATATATATATATATATATATATATATATATATATATACATTCACAACTATTCCCACACATTCAACTGGCAATATTGATATTAATATTTTTGCAGTTAGTAAATCATATAAATCAGGAAATATTTGTAAGCGCCTAAGAACAGTAATAGAATTTGTTTTTTATCATATTTTTTTCTTATAATGTATGAATGTGATACAAATTGATTATTACAGAAAAAAAGAAATTGTTCTTTATTACTGTTACTTCATTTATGCTTTCTAATATTTTCTGTTTATATTGTAATAAATCAAGTAATGACATATTTCCAGCAATAAATTACTGGCTAAATTATTGATGAATATAGAGAAAACGAACAGAAACGAATCAGACATATAAAGGTCTTCTCCCTGCCAATTTATTGGTTTTACATTTTAAAAATGCATATCGTATACTTTGAAACGGTAAAACAGACAGAATATATTTTAGTGATTTGAATTACATATAAGTAAGGAGAGAAAAAATGTCAGGTTAGGCTAAATTTCACAGTGCCTCAGTCCTGCTATTATTCTAGGCTAACAGAATTATAGCATAACAAAAGGCGGCATACTTGCATAATCGATAGTACGCCAGAAGAAATGTTTAGCGTCATTTTGTCCTTGCTGCGTTCAAATTCCGCTGATCGATTACATAAGTAATAGTTGATCATTAGGCTTGATATGATCGACTAAGCCTTCCTACCGAAATTACTGGTATCATGCCAAAATTTGAAACCAATGTTATATGCTAACGATGAAGACATTACCATAGGAGTGTCCTTTACTGAAGGATATTACATTAATATAAATCTTATTTCTCTAAACAACATAGGAACAAGATAGTTAATAATGAATTTTACAGGACCGAAGTTGAACCATAATAGTTTTGTTTTTAAAATGCTTTGTTAATCAACAGTACACTAATACTTCAAACGAACCGTTTCCGCATGAAATCTTACCACCTTTAATGATAACGTGTACGAAGGCAGTGACCAGTCAGAATAGTTTGCACGCCTGGAAAAACACTTAGCAACATTTCATTTGTCTTAACGTTCTGATCCCAAATGCCACCACAGTCAACTTCGCCCTTGAATTTTCGCAGTCGATTTAATAAATCGGGAACTGGTATGATATAATCGACTAGTACCGTTCCCCCAAATTTCAGACCTTGTTCCAGTAGCAGACAAAGGGGGCTCGGTATATTTCAATTTAAACAAGGGTGCTATTAATGACTGACACACTGTTGATTATATGTCTCTTCAATTAGCGGAAACCTATGATTACACAATAAATAATAATGACTTAATTGATTTTAACAATCCTTTCTACTATAGGTAAAAAGCCTGAAGTTTAGAGCTAGGGAAGTATTTGATTACATTGACCTTATTGTTTGCTCAACAGGTACTTACTTCATCGACCCCGAAAGTATCGAAGGCAAAGTCGAGCTCGGTCGTATATGAACGTAGACCGTTAAGACAGACGAAATGACTGGAATCGCTGTCTTTTTTTCGTTGCCAATATAAATAACATTATAAACTCATTACCAAGAATTGGTTTAATTAGCATTCATTTTCTAAATTTTTTCCTATACCTGTACCACACAAGCATCCTCGATGAACACATTTAATATTATGGTTATGCTTCTATTAACAAATAGAAATATTATTTTCATTCTTGGTTTTAATTTGCACCTCAGCAGTGAAATTAGACATCATGACCAGTGGAAAGGTGGTCGATAGCAAGATTAGCTGCCAGAGAGTCCAAGTAATTTGCAATCTAATGTGTGTCAACTAATATATTCAGAGTTAATGTGATGTACCGGAATCAAAGTACATCACATTGTTCTCAGTCAGAGTCAAAGCACAACGAGATGGAGATTCTTCCAGTAAAACTTTATATATATTTGTATTCCCATCAAAATCACCACGGTCCACTTAACGAGTGTCACTTTTGATGTCTTTCAAGTGATAAGTCAAAGTAGAACAGTGCCTGGGAATAATTTCAGATCCCTAAAAATCATAAGGGAAAGCATGAAATTATTATTATTAAATCAAATTATTATCAGCGAGAAATAATGGAAGAATGTAAGTTACTAAAGCTATATGGTGATGCTAAAGTGTGAAGTGATAAGCTGTAAGAACTATACACAAACATTAATGACATACTTTGGGTCATATATTCCACAAATTCCCATTCATAGAACTGTAGGCTGGACAGTCACAGCGAAAGTAAGCAACTTTAGCGGTCAAAGTTATCCATGAACCGTGAGACATTTGCCGATCCGTAGCTCACCCACATTCTGCGCTCGAGACGATTCATCAACTAAAAGGAAGTGGAAGCTTCAGTGAAGAAGTTCTTCGCCACGAAGGACAAGAACCGGTCTCAGTTTGGGTTCAGATATCTAGCAGAAAGGTGACCTCTGACGGTGCAACACGAATGCCAGGCTGTTTTTGATGTAACTTGATGAATTAATCGAATAAGTTACTAAAATATTGCGAAACATTTAATTCAATACAATATAAGTCAATAGTTATCTTTTTATCACATGTTTCCATACCGCATAAAAGCGCAGCTCTGTGTGGCTTGAATATGTGATGGGGTTAGTTTTGGTTTTATTTGGTGTTACTGTACTGCAAGTGTTTTGCGTAGAGTGTGAACAATGCCTAGCTGTGTCATTTTCTGTACGTTATATATTCGTAACGGTCGGTATGCTTTCTAAGCATACCTAACTTAGCTGATCCGAATATTTGCCATGTAAGGTGTTCTTACCATCGTTTTAACATAGTATTCTGTTGCTGCACTTTTAAGCTTCGTTTCTAGTTCCTTTACGGCTTTTTTTTCGTTTGCTCATTTTCTTCATAGTTGTCCGATTTTATGACCACCTCTTCTTCCGATATTCTTGGCTTCTTTGAAAACGGAGGGCAGCTTTTTGTTTTGCTTATTCTTTGTGGCTATTTATAGCAGTTTTCCTTGGTTCTGACTGAAATATTTCTGTATTCTTATTCTGAATATTTTAGAGTAATTTTCTAATTTTATAAGGCCTCTCTACCACCTTCAATTCATTGTGTATATAACATTTCTATGTCAGATTTTGAACTTATTTTTCGTCTTTACTTGTTTGCTTTTGCTAGATCATTTAGTGTCCAAATAAGAATATTGTAACTATGACAGCTTAATTTTTGATAAGCATCATCTTATATTTCGCATTGAGCTATCTGTTAAGTACTAATCTAACTCGTCTATAATTTTCTTCCTTATATCCTCTTTCATTTGCGTGCCGTATATCATCAAGCTCATTGATTCCTAAGTATTTCTATGCGTGGGTCTGGAGTAGTTTTCTTATTTCCTCTCTTTTATCTAGTGTAATATTCTTAACTAGTTTTCGTCTTTTTAATGTCGCTTTGGCACATTTTTTCTAAACCGAAATTCATATTCATTTCTTTGGTAAATCCATGGAGTGTCAGTAGTAATGTTTCTAGTTGTTTATCATTTGCAGCATACAATCTGAGAACATCCAAATACAAGAGATGGTTGATTCATATAAAAGAGATGGTTGATATACCATATCAGTTGTATCCACATTCAGTTCTGTTTAGCATTTTGGTCAAAGGCGTCAGTGCGAGAAAGAAAAGGAGTGGAGAGAATCTGTTTGAAATATTTATTCTAATGGAGATTGATTTAGTATTTATCTTGGTGCCACCTTGTTCATGGCTGCTAGAGTTTCTATGATTTATGGGCGTGGAATATTGTCAAAAGCATCCGGTAATTAATCAAAGCCATTCTTAGAACCTTTCTTTTGAATGTCTTCAGTTATGGCTTTGTTGATCGATAATTACTTTTTATAGCCATATGAGACTTCGTAGTATCCCTTCTGCTCTTCTGGAAACATGTTGCTTTCTTCTAAGTGTCTGTTCATTCTAAGTAATATTAAAGCAGTTAACGCATTGTAGGTTGTAAGTTGACGTTATGTATTTGTAGTTTTGTGGTTTTGTAGTTCCAGTGGATTTAGGAATAAGGGTAGTTTTTCCCCACTTCTGTAAGCCATTCAGGTGTTGTTTGTAGATCCGTTAGCACCCACTGAACTTCTCTGCCAGCACTGAGTATCCCAGTTAAATACTTTAGCCAGAAATTGGAAATATTTTTCTCCAGTGCTTTCCAATTGTTTAATTTTGGGACTACCTGTGTTACCTCTTCCGTTATAGCTGTCTATAGTTGTTCATGTGCTGTATATCTTGTTTTATTTTTTTTTCTGGGGTACTTTCTTCCCCGCCCATACTTCTATCTAAAATTCTTAAATTTGTCATGTTGCTGATGCTGCATTGTTTTTATTTTATCCAAGTCCGGGGTAGAATCGTTTGAGGTTGGTGTTAAACTGCCTATTTTGTTTAAAGAACCGTCGGTGTTTTTCATACCGACAGATTAGTTGTCCTTTAGCGAGGATATCTTGCTTTAGATCTTTCGTCTCAGCTATATCTTGTTTTGTTATTTAATATATCTGTAGCATTAGTCTATATTGCTTGTCCTTTAGTAGCATCCTTCGATTACTAAAATCATTAATGAATGACAGATCTTTTCTTTTATCTTCTGTCTTTTTCTGGATATTAATTTTCCACATCATTTATTAAGGTTGTGATATTCCTATTTCTATCTGTTTCAAGGAGTATTTCGTTTCCTTTCTGACCACATTGGCTGCTGCATATATTATATCATTTAAGCCGGTTATATTGACAGTTACTTATGTTGCGATTAAGTCTGTGACAACCAAATTTATGTTTTGCATTTTCTTTGCTGTCTTAGAGGCACAGTCGGTGGCTCATACAAGTTTTCTCCTTGGTTCTTAATTCTTTGATTATGCTCAATTTTTTTAGTGTGGTTTTGGAATTCATTGTTACCAGTTTTTAGGTTTGCTCCGCGTTGTTTCGTGTTTATATTCCTGTTGTTTGGATTTGGTGTATTTTAGTCAACAGTGAGCATTCATAGGTTTTCGGCTTGTTCTGTTTGGTTACTTATTTCGTTTTCATTGCACATGTTATACTTATCTATGTGGCTTATACATTCATTACTTATGTTATTGCTAAGTACTCAATAGGCATTATATGCGTTTACCTGATGTATTTTTGTTTTATTTTAAATGATCTATTTCAATTTTTGATATCTTTCTCGTTTTGAGAGAGTATCTCCTTTATAGCTTAGTCCAACATCTTAGCAGTAGCTAGGTATGTTTGTGTGTGTCGTCAAGCCAGCAACAAAAAGTGGTATGAACCCGAATCAGATGCTGTGATACAAAATAAGAATTATAAAATCTTGTAGGACATATAATTCTCATTTTTATCAAAGCCTATTATTCGTATTCATAACACTTTTCTGTTGCTTTGAAGTCACCCACAAACATTCCTAGCTACTAATAGCCACTAGGTAGTGGCACTTCGTGAGTTACGATGTGGGTTCCTGTTCATCTAATAAATGGAACAGCCTGCTCATTAAATTAATGTGTAAATGGTTGACCACTCCACAGACACGCGTGCACTTATATTGCTCTTAAGTAGATTCACCATGACACGGAGTATGACAAGGCTGGCACTTTGAAAAACTCTCCTTATTGCCACCTAAGTGGAATGGAGCAACTTAAAATAAATTCCTTGTTCAAGCACAAAGAGCACCGTCAAATTGGAACTCATAGGCTTACGATCGTGAGCCGAATACCTCAAATATTAAGCCACTCACCTTCACTCCGACTTATATCTCAATTAATTCTTTTTACCAAACAGTCATATTTGCGTTTATACTTCTTTCACTCAAAATGTGATTGATATTCTTGTCTTGTTTCCTGCACATTGTATATTTGCTGAGGTTTGTTGATTTCAACCTTGATGAGATTTGTTCTAATGGCCTGATTCTTTTGTTGTTGTTGTTATTATTATTATTATTATTATTATTATTATTATTATTATTATTATTATTATTATTATTATTATTATTATTATTATCAAAGGCGGTTAACTGGCAGAATCGTTACCACGCTGGGCGAAATGCTTATTGATATTTCCTCTGCCGCTACGTTCTGTGTTCAAATTCTGCTGATATCCACTTTGCCTTTCATCCTTTCGGGATCGATTAAATAAGTACCAGTCATGCACTGTGGTCGATGTAATCGACTTAATCCTCTCTTCCAAGCTGGCCATGTGGCAAAAAATTTGAAATCATTATTATTGTTTATTATTATTATTATTATTATTATTATTATTATTATTATTATTATTATTATTATTATTAGTTGTAGTAGTAGTATTAGTAGTTTGTAATGAAGATGAGAAATTTGACGACATATAAACCGTTTTTCTACTGCGTTTCACTTGTGGCAAATCGTAAAATCAATTGTATTGGAAAATATCAAAGTTTACAAAATCATAAATCGAATTGTTAATATAAGATTTGTCTATAAACGAAGCTGATAAATGAATGTCATTGGTTGATTTAATTATTTATGTATGCCAGAATTGCGATAGTTCATTGTTCCATTGATGTTATCAGTATAAACTGTCATATAAATATGAAATGAAATCCTTTGTATCGATAAGGGAAACAAATGACGTAATACGTTAAAGCATTTAGTCATCGAAGTGATGTATTGCTAAAACTAAAATTACAGGATTACTAAAAGGGTTTGTTGCTATGTTTTAGTCCTATATCAACTCAAATCTAACAAATTTATTGTTAAAAATATCCATCCATTACTATCCAGAGATCATGAAAACCAATATAATATGTCTCTTAACAATTATATTCTTTTGCTGGAGTGTGACTTAAGGAATATTTCGTTTCCTTGTTTAAAAATTCGTAGAAAGGATAATTTGCACACTTTTTTAAAACAAAATATGTAAAAATGGAATGTGCATTATTACAAATTGCTCAATCCAAAAGTTTCTGGATTAATGCCAAATTGCTTTCCAGGCGTAATGACTTAATAACTGAAATACATAGTTATTTATGAATTTTCGATTGAAAATATATACCTACATTCTTTTTTACGAGGACAATAAGAAAAGATGAAAAAAGTAGGTAAAAATACATTAAAAACCACCCCCATATAAGTGCAGGCATGTCTGTGTGATAAGAAGCTTGCTTCTTAACTTCAGGTTCTAGGTTGAGTCCCTCTGCGTGGCAGCATCAGTAAGTATTTTCTACTGTAGCCTCGAGCCGATCAACACCTTGTGAGTAGAATTTGGTAGACGGAAATTGAAGGAATCTCGCGGTATATATATATATATATATATATATATATATATATGTATTTGTGTGTGTGTGTGTGTGTGTGTGTGTGTGTGTGTGTGTGTGTGTGTGTGTAATACCCCTTGAAACCCAGTGTTAGTGCGTTTATGTACCTGTAACTTGGCGGTTTCGATTATCGTAAGGTGTACGATATGATCCCATATTCTTGGATTATGGAACGCATGTTGACCGATTGCTTGGAAAACGTATCGTGAAGCCGAGGACGGCATGACAACATACGGAAGAAGTTTAGGGACAATAGAAATCAGGAGAGGCATCTTGCAGTGTGACTGCTTGTCTCCACTGATCTTTGTACAGTGAATGACACCTCTAACGTTTATTTTGAGGAAAGCAAATGCTGGGTGTGTATTCAAGAGCCACCAACAAAAAGTCAACCACTTTTTATTCATGGATGACTTCAAATTTTACGGTAAAGATGAATCCCAAGTCAGTTCCCTCGTTGATACAGTGTTTACTTTCAGTGCTGATATAAGAATGGAGTTCGGACTGTAAAAGTGTGGTGTGTTTGTCTTGAAGAGAGGCAAAATTGAATGTATGTACGGGCTAGAGATATCGTCGGGGGAGTTTATGAAGCAGATAGAAGAGACGGGAGATATTGGAATTAGATAAATTGATAGAGAAAGAAATCACAGAAAAATTTAAGGTGGAGTACTTGGACAGATTGAGATTGATACTGAAGTCGAAATTAAACGGACGGAATAATAGTGAAGCTATCAGCACCTGAGCGGTTTCATTCCTTAGATATGGGGCCGGAGTAACCTTAGAGAGAAAGACAAGGAAGTTGCTGACTATAGATGGGATACTCCACTCAACAAGTGACACAGAAAGACTGTATGTCCTTAGAAAAATAGTGGGAAGAGGACTGATTAGATGTGAACACAGTATTAGAGCAGAATGCAACATAGCCTGGTATGTAGAAAATGTCACAGATCCGCTATTATTGGAAATAGGATATTCAAATTGTGTAAGATGTAAAATTGCGAAGATAAATCACTGTACAAGGACTTGGGAATGAATGAAACTGAAAATAGCTGGATAGAAAATTGAATGCATGGTCAATTTCATAGGAATATTGAAGATAAGACAGAGAAATAAAGATGGCTACGGATGACTAAAAGTGATTTTATAACAGAAAACGGAGACTCTAATCTGTGTTGCCCAAGAGGAAGAATTAAGAACCAATTACATAATATACAAAATAGACAACACATCAGAGAGTGACAAGAGCAGAATTCGTGGATAAAATGGTGAAACCGTATTATTATTATTATTATTATTCAGTAGTTTTATTTTTATAACGTGCTTTCACTTCACTACCGAGCGCAGCTCTGTGCGCCGTGGGTATGTGCTGTGGTTTGCTGTGGTGCTCTTATGTTTACTGTATTGAAAGTGTTTTGCGTAGAATGTGTGCAGTACCCAGTAGTGCAATTTTCTGTATGTTATATATATTTGTAAGTCCTGGTGTTTTTGTTATGTATTTGTCTGAATATTTTTTTATTATACCTAAGGCACCTACTATGATAGGAATTGTTTCTGTTTTTAGATTCCACATTCGAGTTATCTCTATTTCCAGGTCTTTGTATTTTGAAAGTTTTTCCATTTCTTTTAGAGAAACGTTGTCATCTGCTGGTATTGAAACATCAATTAGAAGGCATTTTTTTCCTTCATGATCTTTGACAACTATATCTGGTCTATTTCCCTTAATTTCTCTATCTGTGTGTATTGGCATATCCCAGAGTATGGTTGCTTTCTCGTTTTCTGTGACCTTTTCTGGCGTGTGTTTATACCATCTTTTTTCTGTTGCTATTCCATAATGTTGGCATAGCTTCCAGTGTATATAGGTCCCAGCTCTGTCGTGTCTGTGAATATATTCCTTCTTAGCCAGAGATAATATGATTTATTGTTTCTTGTCGATCTCCACATATTCTACAGTTACTTGTTATATTTCTTTTCATTATGTGTTTTTGGTAATTTCTGGTGGGGAGGCTTTGGTCTTGTGCAGCAATTAAAAATCCTTCAGTTTCTGCTTTGAGTCCTGAGCTTCTCAGCCATTGCTGGGATTTTTCTCTGTCTATTTCTTTCGCATTTAGTTTAGCCCAGTATTTACCATGTAGGGGCTTTTCTTGCCATCGTTTTATCATGGTCCGTTGCTGTTCTAGTTTTAGTTTGGATTTCATTTGTTTTATAGCTTTTGTTGTTTCTTCTTCTTCTTCTTTGTATTTGTTAGGTAGATTGATTTCTTGTTTGTATTTGTCAGCTTCCTTAAATACTGAAAACAGTTTTTTGTTTTGCTCGTGTTTTGTGGCTATTTGTATTAGTTTCCCTTGCTTCTGGAGTAGGTATTTTTGCAGCCCTATGGTGGTTATTTTATAATAGTTTTCTAGCTGTATAAGACCCCTGCCACCTTCTGTGCGTTGTATATATAGCCTTTCTATGTCAGATTTTGGGTGGTGCATCCTATATCCTGTCATTATTTTTCTTGTTTTCCTGTCTATTTTACATAGTTCGTTTAGTGTCCAGTTAAGGATGTTGTAGCTGTAGCTTATAACTGGGACAGCTAAAGTGTTGATACCCATTATCTTGTTTTTAGCATTGAGCTCTGTTTTTAGTAGTGATCTAACTCGTCTATAGTACTCTTTCTTTATTTTTTCTTTCATTTGTGATTATTATTATTATTATTAGTATTATTATTATTATTATTATTATTATTATTATTATTATTATTATTCAGTAGACTTATTTTATCACGTGCTTTCACTCAACTACCGAGCACAGTTCTGTGTGCCTTGGTTATATGCTGTGGTTTGTTGGGATTCTCTTATTTTTACTGCATTGAAAGGGTTTTACATAGGATGTGTGTGGTACCTAGTGGAGCTATTTTATGTATGTTATGCATACTTGTTAGTTCTGGTGTTTTTGTTATGTATTTTTTTGAATGTTTTGTGTGTCTTTTTTTATAATACCTAATGCGCCTATGAAAGGAAATGTTTCTGTTTTTAGGCTCCACATTCCAATTACCTCTATTTGCAGAACTTTGTATTTTGAAAGTTTCTTCGTTTCTTTTAGAAAAACATTGTCATCTATTGATATTGGTACATAAATTAGAAAGCATTTTTTCTTGATGATTTATAATTATATCCAGCCTTAATTTTTCTATCCCATAGTATGGTTTCTTCATTTTTCTCTTTCATTTTCTGGCGTGTGACTATACCACCTTTTTTGTTGTTATTCCATAGTGTTGATATAGATTCCAATGTATATGAGTCCCAAATCTGCGTGTCTGTGAATATATTCCTTCTTAGCCATGATGGGCAGCTAGAGACAATATCATTTCTTGTTTCCTCTCCATCTCCACATATTCCGCAGTTGCTTGTATTCCTTTTCATTACATGTTTTTGGTGATTTCTGGTGGGAAGGCTAGGATCTAGTTATGCAATTAAATATCCTTCAGTCTTTGCTTTGAGTCCTGGCTTTCTCAGTCATTGTTGGGATGTTGCTGTCTCTATTTCATGTTTGTTTAGTTTAACCGAATATTTGTCATGATGGGCAAGTACTTATAAATGAACTTCACGTAAACATTCCATTCCTCGACATTTTCATTAAGAAATCCAACAACAAAAGATAAACTGATATATATACAATAATCCGAAAGACTCCAAGTAATATCTACCGTTCAACTTATGCCTCCCTAAACACACCAGAATGAATATCCCCTTTAGCCTAGTTAAAACGATTTTAATATAATGTCTAATACAGATACCAGGGACACGCGACTACATGCATTAAAGGATACACTCATTACCAAGAACTACCCATCACCCCTAATTGATATAGGCTTTCAACTTCCCCTACAACTCAACATCTACAAACTCAGATATCATAAATTAAAGAAGGATTTATAACCAAAAGCCCTACCATACATCTCAACACACAACCCCCTTAACAACGAAGCCTTCAAAACCATCCTCCAGAACATTTCCCCTACTAAAAAGGGACTATAAAATACTAACGAACAACCCATCTTCAGAATTTTTCCCTTCAGTAAATTCAGGGACGATGCAACCTATAATTAACGCATGAGCAAAGAGTCATATTTTTTCGTAAAATATAAACCCCTTTTGAATGCGTCCATTACGAATGACACTACTAGAATGACCTTAGAATAATACTCACGCAAAAATTAAAACGATATATTCAGAGCAGTCACTACCCATGAATTTATTCAGAACAATCCCAACCGCTATTACAAGCACAACAGGTCACTTTTAAGTCACTTGACCATTGAAGGGGATTCCACCCACATCTTATTACTGTTATACCACACACGTATTTTTCTTATTCTTTCTCTTTTTTTTTCGACTCCTACTACTTAATACCAAGCCTTCAGACGAGTAAAAGAAAGAGAGACACACACACACAGATAATAGAAAATGTCTCTTGTATTTGAGAACAATGGAAATATTTTAAAAAGCATTTCATTTAATTTTTCCACAATTTAATTGTTTATCATGCTTTACTCTAAGTTGAAAATGTCGCAACAACTGAAGCTGGTACTAAAATGTTCTTCGTGATAGAATAATTTTAGCCTTTTCTACCTTGTCTTATTTTCCTTATGCATAACAACTCGTGTGTTCCTTTACAACATTTTACACACACACACTCACACACGCATACACACACACGCACATACATATGCGTACCTATTTACCTATTTACCGGCATGATGCAGATTAGAGCATTTCACATATACTTGAAAAAATTACTCCAAGCTTTGAGATGTATCTATCTTCACTCCATTTCCATTATATTTGCACAAGCAGAAAAACTAAGCATTTGAAAAACAAATAGAAGTCCACTCATGACAACAAAAGACACTCAGTCCTGAAGCATTCTTTGACATTTCAAAAGTGATTTTTGTCAATAAGATTATAGTTTTCTACACTATGAGTTATGTTATCCAATGAGACTTGCGTATTTTAAAAGTATTTGTGTATAATTTGTGAAAACTTCAGTTATTGCTTGCTGATATTCCCCGACTACTTAATCATAATCGTCTTCATATTTTTCCCTATCTGCAGCAAACTGAATCCAAACTTCCTTCATATAACAATCTAATCCGTGATAAATGTGTTCAAAGCTATTGGAACTGATGTACTGAGTTTGACAGGCACCAAATCAATGAGAGTAGTAATAAATTAGAATTTACACGAGGCCTAATTAAAAAGAATAGCAACGACATCATTGTAAAATTATCTCAGGGAGAACAAATTTACAACTATAAATTCTGGTTTGTCTTGGAACATAATTTTGATATGCAGCCACTGAACTCTGGCAATGTAATTTCGTAACCACTTCAGTTACTATGACATTGTAAGCTTTATGACTAAAATTGATTGCCTCAATTTCAATGACAAAGTTTTTCTAACAGAAAATGAAGGATCTTAGAACTCCGATGAAGTATGCCTTGAAGTTTTATCTTCATACGTAGTATTTCAGCTATAAATAGCCTATGTTAAAGCAGGAACGTTGTTCAGTGAATGTATATTTGTAGTATTTCTATAATTTATATATCATTATAAGAAAAGATATTCTTTCTGCTATATAGTTATTGTATCATGATAAACCTCTTTATTGCGTATCCTCTGAATGCTATTGACAATATTCTTTCTTAACATTCATATTATTATTAAAATTCATATTACTTTCGTTAAAATAGCAAATGCGTGTGCTAAGATTTGAAGTAAAGATATTCCCATCCCAATTATGGACGAAGAAAAAACTTTCCAATATCTAACATATCTAATGGGGTGTTTTGGGCCAAAAGATAAGCACAGGTGTGGAATTAGTAATTCAAAGAAAAAATATGAAATATTGAAAAAAGTTGAGTTTCAGATACTCGAGTACATATAAACAAATTTCAAGCCATTGTTCCAAATGATACCAGAGTGAATATCCCAAGGATTTGTTTAAGACACATGATGTGTATTAGTTATATACATACATACATGCATACAAACTTATATATATATATATATATATATATATATATATATATATATATATATATATATATATATATATATATATATATATATATATATATATACATATATATATATATATATATACATACATATACACGTGCGTGTGTTTGTGTCTGTGTGAGTTTGTATATATATATATATATATATATATATATATATATATATATATATATATGTATGTATGCATGTATGTATATATTTTTAAACCGTACCTACACCAGTGCGCAAACGAGTAAATTGAATTGGATATGGGGACAAGTAAACAAAAGTTTTAATTCTGTCGATTAAAAACTACCGCAATTGATTTCTTTTCCGGAATTAAATATCATTTATAAAAAGCAACATTGATTTTAATATATGTGTTCATTACGATACGCAGAAATGCAATGTTTACATGTAGTTTATGTGAAAATGATTGATATTTCAATCTTTTCTATGATATGAAAACAGTAGAAATATGAGAAGGATTTAATGTATAGAATATCAGTTGAAGAAATGTTGAACTGTGCCTTCCGAAAAATTTCAGTATATTTGTATAAATATTTATAATCTACCAATAATCTAAGAAAATATATTTTTACTGTAGTTTATATATCCAGCATATACTATAATGAAAAATATTCTAATATCAATGTTTAGTCTCGCAAAGACACCTTAAACCTTGTAATTCAACGATTAAATACCGATAAAAATAATATCATATCATATTCATTTTCATAAACTCAGAAATACGAAACTATAATTTAAGTCTGTGTGTTCATTCTAATGTTGATCAAATCCTCTCTTAGAACGTACACGCCATAATTTAGCAACTCCCGCGACTATATTTATCATTTATATTGAAGTGTGAAGTTATATTGAAGTTAGAGTATAAATCATCGGCACTATCATATACCGTATGCACAAATGTTTTATTAATTTAATGCGAATAGCTCCACATTTTCTCCTGTCTAAGTGAAATGCCTGTATTATCTGCTGCCACCAAGTTGTCTTTGAAACCGATATATCGATGTAATATTTCTTGGCAGACAACAGTTCCTAGAATAATTGTCAAGAGCTTACTGAACGTTTTTATAAGAATTCTCACAAGAATTGTTCAGTAACTCAAAATGACACCTTATTTTCATTCACCTTACGTATCTACAGTTTAGTTGGTTGTGATGTTAAATCAACCATGTTAATTATAAACTGATCGACTGATTAGAGTTTATGTTGATCACGTCAACGTAATATCGTTCTACATTTATTAAGAGATTGTCGCAAACAATTCATTTCAAATTCAAGCAACAAACTACATGGTTTCCTCTTCAAAGTAATCCTCCCAGAGTCTAATGCATTCTTCCATCCTTCTCTGCCATGCCTCTATGCACCTTTGAAAGGATTTCTCTGGAATGATACTCATCTCCGTAATTACGACCCTCTTGATGGTCGTCACGCCTTCAAAATGGGTCTCCTTGATGATCTCCTTGAACTTGCGGAAAAGAAAATCTTTACACGGAGCAAGATCAGAAGTACAGGGAGGTTGTTTCAGTACGGTGATGTTCTTCTCGGCCAGGAACTGTCGGATGTCCAGGGCGTCGTTAGGAGGTGGAGCGTCGTAGTGAAGCAGCCACGATTTCTCTTGCTCCAACTCTTAACTCTTCCCGCGCGCTGAGCGTAGTAAACACTGCAGGATCTCTTTGTAGATTTTCTAATTGATTGTCTGAAGCAAAAACATACAGTAGACGATGCGTCTCACATCGAAGAAAGTGATCAACATAAACTCTAACTTTTGATTTTAACCTTCTTGCTTCCTTCGGCTTCGGTGACGTCGGAGATTTCCACTAACAGCTCATGCACTTTGTTTCCGGGTACTACAAAAATCTCCCTCATCACCAGTGATGACCCTACGAAGCAAAACTGGCTCGGTTTAAGACACTCGCTGATGTCCTGACACAGCTCTGAGCACCGTTCAGCAGCAGCTGTGGCCCCATTGTCACTCAGACTTCCCGCAAGCCCAAATCTTCGGTGATAATCTTCCAACCGACGTTCGCCACGCACTGCATGCCATCCGTGCTTCAGTCTTGCTTTTTGAATGCTTCTAGCTACTGGAATCATCTTTTATCTCCTCGTGCCTCCCTTTGAACCCCTTATGCCACTTAAAGAACCAATTCAAGTTCTTGCGACGGACCAAAATTTTCAGGTTTCTTCGTTGCTCGGTGTCCATAGTTGGTTTCTCCTTTCTCGTAACTGAATATCCTGAAAGAGAAGAGATGTAAACAACAGCATGTGAAAAATTATGCAATAGTTGAAGAAAGCTAAGATTACAGCTATGTACCCCCAAGATATTATGTTAGAAGATAACGTAATCCGATTATCGCTCGTTTGCATATAGCTCACACAGAACATCCAATCTCTTTACATTTCAGACAGACCCTAAATTTTTTATTGCAGATGTGCTCCCTCGATATTTTATGGAAGCATCTAACTTCTAGCTAGCTATGTATTAGATTTCCATTTTCGAAACCAATGAAGGCAAGCGAATATCTTGAAAATATTGCAATAGTCATTATAAGTAATGCATCATCTATTACCCGTTCTATCAGCTTCTTGCCGAACCACTAAGTTCCGGGGATATACGCACACAAACACCGGTTGTCAAACGGTTCTGAGGAAGAAACAAATACACAAAAGAGAGGAAATCAGATAAAAGGAATATTGGTATTGTAACTATCATATCACAAACATGACTGTACAGAAAATGAATTTAAAATATCAAGTGTCTGTCACGTCTTAGATATATATATATATATATATATATATATATATATATATATATATATATATATATATATATATATATATATATATATAGAGAGAGAGAGAGAGAGAGAGAGAGAGAGAGAGAGAGAGAGAGATCTAATCAAAAGATTAACTGTGGTACTTAAAATGTTTGAGGCACCAGAATTTGGTAGGATAAAAACCAAAAACAAAATCAAGAGATTTGGTGAATAAAATTTGAAGATAAGCAACAAAAATTCAATAGGTTATAGCAGTACGTACTGCTGTGAAACAGCAGCATAGTCGAGATGGTATGTTTTCTTCTCTTACTCTTGTTTTTTGCAAACATCTTCAAAATGACTTTCTAAAATGAAATTCCATTATGCAGCTGAGGAGTACATTTCCATTGTAAATTCTGTGGTGTTCTCACTACATGAATAAATGGAGCTTGTACGAAACGTACGTACTGCTATTACCTATTGAATCTTTGTTGCTTATCTTCAAATATATATATATATATATATATATATATATATATATATATATATATATATATATATATATATATATACATATATATACACACACACGTATATATATATATATATATATATATATATACACACATACACACATATATATATATATATATGTGTATATATATATATATATATATATATATATATATATATATATATTAATGAAGTAAAATTTAATTTACATGTATTTTGAAAAATTATATGACATCGATACATTCTTGTTCAACACTTTGCAATAGAGATAAGACGAGCGATATTCATAACATAGAAAATACATATCGCCTTGTAATAAAATAACTAAAATATTATTTGTCTAAATTGTAAATGTAATTCATATGTATGACAGGATACTTTGAGAACCATGTTGACGTATTTGTTTACATATATTTAGTGGTTCATAAAGTATTAAATGCGCGTTGATATTAATGATATTAATGCATTCTCTTTTGTATACTCTTCTTTGTAATTTGTAACAGAAATATCAATGTTGACCAGTTTTATTTGTAAGGTTAGAAGAACGTTTCGTAGCTACGTACTTACAGGATAAATGCCACTGCTCAGTAGCCCTTTCTATCATAGCAACGTGTTGACCTAAGTATCGTCATAAAAAGTAAATTGATGAAAGTTGCGAGGCTGTATTATAGCTGTTCACAGATGACACCATTCACAGGTGACATGCTTTAAATCAAGCCAATAGATCATTATTCTGCAATTCCATAACCCTTTCCCTACCAGTTAGGCAATAGACGATATTGTTCGTTGATGATGCTTCTCTAAAGATATTTCTGTATCCCTTTCTATCTATTACATTATTGGACAGAATCCACAGTTTTCACAAGATATATTTCCATGATTCTGGCAAAAAATTCCATTATTTTAGCGCATGCGAAGGTGAGTTTTTCACTTCAATAGCTTTTTCCAAAACCAATTGAGTCAACATCAACCGCAATTGATACAAAATCCTAGTTTTCTTTCAAATAATGTCTTTGTAAATTGTTATCGGCTTCCATGTGACGTAGCTTCCACGAAAAACAGATATAATTTATTTCCCAAGTGCACAAATGTGCCAGATACCACACATTATCATAGAAAATATTCTCTTTTATATTGAAAGTTAAGTCTTTAGGTAAGCTCGGGTTCTTAGTGTGGTTTCAGTTTCACTAAAACAGTTTCACTAATACAGTTTCAATAATACAGAACTGTACATTATCTGATATAATCACATTACCTAAAAAACATTCTTCACGTTTCTATGTACAACAATAGTTTCTTATTTGAGTACAAGCCCAATGACTTAGATTTGTAAATGATTAATATTTCATTTTGTATATGGCGGTTCCAAATTTTGGCACAAAACCAGAAACTTTGGGGCCAGGTTTACGTCTTTACATCAACGTCAGTGATCATCTAATAATTATTTTATCGACAGCGAAAGGATGAAAGCAAAAGTGGACCCTGACGTAATTTGAACTCAGAATGTAAAAACGGACGAATTACCACTAAGGATTTCGCCCGCGGTGCTAAAGATTCTGCCAGCTCATTGTATTAAAGATATGATACCCATTGTGTTAAAGATATCATATGCTAGCACGCCGGGCAAAATACTCAACAATATTTCGTCCGTCTTTACGTTCTGAGTTGAAATGCCGAGATCCACTTTGCCTTTCAGGGTTGATGAATTAAGTATTAGTTACGTACTAGGACTGATCTAATCGGCTGTCCACCCTCCCCAAAAATTTCGAGCCTTGTGCCTAGAGTAGAAAAGTTTATTATAAAGATACTGATAGGATAAAAAGTGAGGTTGAATGCAAATACTTTGGAATACTATAATCAACATTGTCGTGCTACTGGACTGGGGCAAACAGGGAATGTTGGATGAAAAGCATTGAAGCATTTACTTATTGTTAATTTAAAGAGTGACTTGTAACAATCTAATGGGTTATATTTTTCTTAGGGAGAAAGACCCTTTCATAACTTTAAATTACTAAACAACTATTGAAAACCGTTCACCTCGTCACTTTTAAGTTGTAATTAAAACTCATTTGATGTATGACAAATTAATGGAAGTTATGTAACCACACTCCTTTACCTATATCTCCGTCTTCTATAAGCAATAATGCGTGAGATTTAATCTCCACTGCGAACAATTGTAGTCCCCAAGGAAGCTATAATGTGTGATTACATAACTTCTTTTTATTCATTAATTGATATCGAACTGTGCACTGACTTGATGGCTTACTATGAAGTGGAAGTATAACCGTATACTATCGATGTCACTACTGCAAGCGGAACTATATACTACCAAAACAGTTTAATAATTCTTTTGCTGTTCAATCTGTTTTTCTACCGTTCAAGTATACAAGTTACATGAATGATGAGTAGATATTGATTTAAGAATAAAAAATATGCACATGGAAATAATAACTGCTAACACATCACTCTTTGTCAGCAACATCATCTCCCTCCTCCTCCTCCTCCTCCTCCTCATCATCATCATCATCGTCATCATCATGGGGTATTTGGATATTTGGAATATTTTTACCCAAAACATTTGTGCCGTCTCTCTTGAGCATTTCTTTTCATGTGCTTCCGTGCCATCCGTGTTATCTTTAAGATATTTTTACTCCATTGTGACATGATAATCCCTAAGTGCTCTACCGTCCATTTCTTTTCTGGAATCCTGACCAAGTTATGACTTTGCGAACATAACACAGAATAGTACCTACACATCTTCACTACTTTTCGCTATAAATTAGCTGATGGTATCTTGCTAGGCATTGACACAGTGACATTTTTTTCTAGATATTCAGTATACATAATTTTCTCAGAATACATTTTCATGCAACTTTAGAGCTTTGCGATGATAATTGCATACATTCGCAATGGCAGAATACATTATAGTACAGATTTGATGCTGATATTTTATATTCCTATATTAATATTTCTGAAGAGAGATTTGCTTTCCAGTTACGTTTCATACTTTTGAAAGGCGTGACTAACTTTTCCATGTCCCTTTTTGATTTTCATCCCTGTATCTCTAGTTTCGACCTTCATGGGTATGGAGATATGAAATGTTAAAATTTATTCAAGAAATAAATAGGAATGAAAAAGTGATTAATAATTGAATGATAATGATATTCTATTGAACACAATTAATATCGAGAATATTAACTCACTGCAGCAATAATTACTAGATAATAAGAGTCATATGGAGTCACAAATTTATTTAAATTGTTATTCTCTCCTAATTTGATAATATTAAGTGGACACAATTGAAAACTCCATTCACTCATCATTTATTTGGGGGACGTGTGTGGGATGGGTGGGCTAAAGTCAGTATTATTATACTCTTGCACAAAAGTGTGCGCAAACAAGGAGATAAATGTTAATCAGTATGTATTCTGGAGATTCATCCTATTCCTTGTAAACTGCGCACGTAACAACGTATTACATGAAGTTACACGTTTCTGTTCTAAGAGAGTTATAAGCATTGCAGAACTAAAGCACTATACGTACAGCATCCTCCCTTACAATGACAAAGCATATAACTGAATATAATGCTGGGTTCTGATTAGACACCGCGGTAACATTCATATTTTTGTATATTGTATGTAAGTATTTTCATTTGTTAAAACCTATAAGAACATACTATTTAAATATAAATACATAGCACACATTCAATATATATGAATTTATTAAAAGTTGTTTCAAAATTCAAATTTATAAATCTATCCTTTAAAATATAAAGATATAAATACATAAGATGAAAAAAAATCTTTCTTGTAGTTGAAGAACCCGCTTCTATTATAAAAGCACACACACGTAAATGCACGGAAACACATACTAAGGAAGGCGAGCTCCCTAAGTATCTAGCATAGCCAGATCACAAGTGATGTCACCTTTACTCTAATGCTTGTCCGTGGCTCTCAACGGCGCCTTGGGTTAAACTCAACAACCTTTGTCAGTTTGTAATATCACTGCAGAAATCATTCGCTGATTTCATATAGTTTTGCCTTTCGTTAGAAAACTTGCTAACAAGCCACCATTATTATTTATGTGTGTGTGTGTGTGAGTGCGTGTGCGTGTGTGTATGTGTGCGTGTATGTGTGTGTGTGTGTGTGTGTGTGCGTGTGTGTGTGTGTGTGTGTGTGTGTGTGTGTGTGTGTGTGTGTATGTGTGTGTGTGTGTGTGTGTGTGTGTGTGTGTGTGTGCAAGTTGTATGAAGTTATTAATCTTCGAAGAATACGTAGATTGTATAAAGCAACTTTCCGGCTGTAAATTGTTCCCATATCAAAGTTCGATTAGCTGAAAAAAGTTATTTTATAGTTCACGATTAGTAAGCTGCGTTGTTATGTATGCAAATAAAATCCAAATTTAGGGAATGGAGTAGACAAAATCTAGGCTACATACGCTTCATAGCTAGCACACCCTCAGAATTTCTTATAAACTAAAAGAGAAGTACTCCGCTAGCTACTGGTCAGGTCAAAGTTACCTTAGTCAAATGAAGGTATCTTTGCTCTGAAGGGTAGCTAGCTAGCGGTTTACACTTCGTTTGGGTAATTATCACTTGAGAGGTTGTGCTAGTTACGAAACATATGTAGGCTGGATTTTATCTACTCCATTTCCCAAATTTTGGAAATAGAGCAGGTAAAATCTAGGCTACATATGTTTCATAGCTAGCAGAACCTCGGAAGTAAGAATTACACAACGCGGTGTACTCTATTCTTTTTTGAATTACATCTCCTGCGAGTAACTTGGGATCCCTTGACGACAATGTAACCTTCATTTAATCAAGTTACATCCGGCCTGATGAGTAATTATTACATCTGAGTTTCTGCTAGCTAGGAACCATATGCAGCCTGGATTTTATGTGCACTATTCTCTGAATTTTGATTTTTATTCGCATTCGTAGAAAGCCTAGTTGTTATTCATGTTGAATTTATCGAACATCGATATGGGAAAATAAACCAAAAACCTTCTGCGTCAATAATTTTATTATTATTCCTCAAAATTGATTTTTATATTTCCTACGGATTGATAGAATTTTACTGACTTCCTATATCCAGATGATTGTATCGTACGATTACACATCGTTATGTGTGTGTGTGCGCGCGCATGTGTGTGTAGGGACATGCGCGGCTGTGTGGTAAGAATCTTGCTTCCCAACCACATATCTACGGGTTCAGTTCCACTGCGTGGTACCTTAGTCTGTAGACTCAGGCTGACCAGAGCCTTGTGAGTGTATTTGCTGGAAGTAAATTGAAAGAAACCCGTCGTATACATGTGTGTGTGTGTGTATGTATGTATGTATGTATGTATGTATGTATATATGTATGTATGTATGTATGTGTGTACGTACATGTATGTGTATACCGATGTGTGTGTGTCTGTGTGTCTGTATTTGCCCCTCCTCCACGGCTTTAGAACTAGTGTTAGTGTGTTTACATGCCCATAAATTAGTGTTTCAGCGAGAGACCAATGAAATAAGTACTACGCTTAAAACATAAATCCTGGGGTCGATATATTCGGCTAACATCATTGAAGGGGGTGCCACCAGTTTAACCCCTGGCGAATTCTCCACCAGCTAGCTTGATGCAAGCTCTGCACCCTTTAGGTAAAGTAGATCGCTACTATACTCCAACTGACAGAATCGCGGGACTGGCTCGTCTAAATATATATATATATATATATATATATATATATATATATATATATATATATATATATATATATATATATATGTGTGTGTGTGTGTGTGTGTGTGTGTGTGTGTGTGTGTGTGTGTGTGTGTGTGTGTGTGTGTCTGTGTGTGTGAGTGTGTGCTAGTGTGTGTGTGTGAATCTGTGTTTGTACCCCCACCATCGTTTGACAACCGGTGCTGGTGTGTTTATGTCCCCATATCTTAGCGGTTCGACAACACATTTCGATATTATAAGTACTAGGCATACAAAAAATAAGTCCTGGGTTCGATTTCTTTGACGAACACCCTTTAAGGTGGTGCTCCAGCATGGGGTCAGTCAAATAACTGAGGCAAATAACAGAATAAACGAATAAAAGGATAGATAGATAGATAGATAGATAGATAGATAGATAGATAAACCCATATGTGTATAATTATGTGCATTGTTTTATGAGTAAATACACAGAGGACAGCGAGTTAGAGGCAAAGGGAGAGACAGAGGGAGAGAGAGTGAGAGAGGGAGAGTGAGAAAGCGAGAGTGACAGTTGAAGAATGGAACGATTTGTGTGTTTTGTAGCTTGTATGAATAACCGATTATTATACGAATTGACTTTTTAGAGCCTCGCTGGCTATTTCATTTGTAGCTGGTATTTACCAAGCTAATTGTTTTCTGTAAAATAATACCAAACCGAAGATAACAGTATATGGATCTATCAATATTTTATTCAGAGATTCGTAACCATCAACGGTATTTCCAGCACAAAAAATATATTTATTCACTCCAAATATAATCTGCCCACATTTCTGGGAACAGTCATTGGCAAAATTTCAAATAGTTGTAGATCAAATAGTGCAGCACGTTACATAGCAAATCTACGCTGAAGAAATAAAACCTGGGAAACCATATTCCGATTCAAATGACGTTCAGTAGTTATACCTCAAACGGAGAACGATAAGAAATTTTAGATTCAACAACGACAAGAATGTAAAAGTTATATTTGGGTATCATATCATTTTACACTAATATTCGGTCGATTAAGTAATTAATAGAATGCACTCATATGCAGATGATATTGCGCACAGATACGTACACAGATATATGAAATACGCATAGACACATAGGCACACACACACGTATATGAACATATATGCATGCAATATATGGATAAGCAGATGTACAACCGTACGCATATTTCTACATACATGTACATGCATATATATATATATATATATATATATATATATATATATATATATATATATATATTCACATAAAGAATCTTACAAACCAAATACAAATACGGAATATAGGTATATATATGTATGTATATATATATATGACAATCTCAATGGAGGCAAAGCAAGCGGACACTAAAGGAATATAATTAATAACCACACACAAAATCCAATATATATATATACATATATATATATATATATATATATATATATATATATATATATATATATATATATATACACATATATATATATATATATATATATATATATTCTTCTACATTTTTTATAAAACTGATATGAACATTCCAAATACATAAATATAAAAATATAAAAAAAACATATAAATAGATTAATATTAATATGATATACAAAACACAGTGAATTTTAGATTTAAAAGTTACAATGATATTCAAAAAAATTGTTACTTTAGGATTATTCTCTTATACAATGTTCAGACCATAAAAGTAATTCAACAACTCCCTTAGCTCTTTCTTCAATCTCTCAATCTGGGGATTCGAATGATTAGAGACAATAAACAACGCATCATCTCTATAAATCCCCCCGGAGAGAGATGGAAAATGCCGCTTAATCTTGTCCAATGAAAATAATCCAACGATATCAGTTATTTGCGCCGAGTCTGAGGATCCCATAGTTATATCAAAAACGTTAAAAGAATCTGATTTAGATCAGCAGTGTTTTTTCCATAATTTATCAAGGTCATTCTAGCTGCTTGGATAATCTCAATATCTAAACCCGATATTTCAACATAATTTCGGGCGAAAATAATTGCTTTGTTCAAAGTATAGTAATTAGATATATCAAATTGAATAAACGCCGATGGCTCATTCTATTTATATTTATGTGTGTGAAACCAATATTTAACATCGTTGGTAGATTCCCACAAGGGCAATATTGTCTTTTCTCTTATAACATGGATGATCTTATCTAATATACATTTGCTGATTCTACCCAAATAATATTTGTTTTACAAACTAGACGCATTGTCGGTTTAGCAAGAAAATCGCTTCTATGGTCCTTTAGGGTGTAAGGCGGAGTCTTTAGATCGTAACGTTGTGTGCGGTCGAGAATTCCTAATTTTGAAATCAAATCATAATGTCTATGATTAATGTCAATAAGAGCTGATTTATTGGCAATTTTGTATTTAGCATGAAGCTCTTTAGATATCAATTTATCATAGGTTTCATAGGACACTCAGTAAATATTTTCCGTTTTGTCAGAAAGTATATGTAGATTTGAATCGTCTTTCAGTTTTGCTATTATTTGTTGTAATAATTGATTCTGGAATGTGTTCGTATATTTGGAGTAGTTAAGGTTTTTTATCATATGTATTAGGTCATTTTCAAATTTGGCGAGATCACGATTTGGTGGTGCATTCTTATATGATTTTAAATTATAGAATTCTGAACATTCAGCTTGATTTGCGGTGCTGGTTTTCATACATTCATCTTTCGACTTTTAGTTTCTGGATTTATCAAAATAAAAGGCACGCCATCAAAGTATAGATATAAATTAACTCGTTTTATGTAGAAGAGCTTCCATGCATAAGTTCTTGGATGGAAAGGTTTATTCCTGGTAGAAACGCCCAAGTATAGCTTCTTTATTTAATCCAATCCGTATTGAAATTCTCCGATGAGTCAAATATAAACTACACTGCTTTAACTTGAGATTGCTAAAAATAATATTCGCAAATAAAATACAGACTAAAGTTGTAGTGCTCTACGTGAGCTATATTCCGTTTAATAATCTGAATGGGGGCAAATCAAGCGGAAACTAGAGGAACATAATCAATTGATAATTAATAATTAAGTTTTTGGATATCACTCTTGATCTTAATACTAACTTATACTACCCTTTTCGAAAACCAAATCAAACTTTCCAATACGTCAATGTATCCTCCAATCATCCTAAATTACCATCAATAGCATAGTGAGTGCAATATCCATTAGAGTTTCAAACTTATCAGCCAACGAAAACATTTTTAATCAATATGCCTCTGTCTATAATAATGCTTTTAAATTAAGTGGGTTTACTAATAATATTAAATATATACATAATACAAAATTGAAAACAAAACTGACCAGCATCCTGGATGATAAGAAACAGATCTCGGATTGCGGAAACTCTCTAGTCGATACCCTAGAAGCTGACATTAAGTCGATAAAGGCCAATATTTGGCTGATAAAATTAAGTTTAACATTGAGATAAAGTTGAAAATGAAGGTAATTACACATTACTCTTACTCTTTTACTCTGTTACTTGTTTCAGTCATCTGACTGCGGTTATATTGGAGCACCGCCTTTTCGTCGAGCAAATCGACCTCAGGACTTATTCTTTGGAAGCCTAGTACTTATTCTATCGGTCTCTTTTGCCGAACCGGTAAGTTACGGGGACGTAAACACACCACCATCGGTTGTCAAATGATGCTAGGGGGACAAACACAGACACACAAACGTATACACACACATACATATATATACATATAATAGATAAATAAATAAATAAATAAATAAACCTGAAATTGGCTTGAATGAAATTACCATTAATACGTGGATCCCAGCAATGAAAGGACGGAAGCAATCGGTATGCTGAATAATGCTAACAGTAGACCTTATAAAGGGCGCAAAAAGTGTAATTGTAAGGACCCTCTATGATGTCCGATTAGCGGAAATTGTTGGCAGAAGAATGTTGTTTATAAATCTAGTGTGAAGCACAAAATGGCCAAAAGAAAATATATATTACTAGTTCGATATACTTCGAGCAGAGGTACCGAAGCCACATACGTTCTTTTAATGATCTTAAATATAGGACATCTACCGCATTGGCATCATATGTAAATGCCATTAAGGAACAGAATATAACATTCAAATTATCGTAGTTTATCCTGGCACACGCCCCCTCCATATGGAATCGGATCCACTAGATGCGGTTTGTGCATCAGAGAAGCATGCATTATATTGAAAAGCTATAATCATGCTATGTTAAATAAATTTACTTATGCAATACCAGCTTGTACACATAGGATCCACTCTACGTTTTTCTAGAAATTAAAAAATAAAAATAAAAATAAAAATTAGAAATAATAATAATATTTAGAATATAATTGAAGCATAATATTGTAATTAAATAATTTTAAAAAATAGTAATAGGTATAGTATAAAGTTGCAATAGTGTATCAGGTTTGATTTGAACTTAGATTACTAATTTCATAAACACATGGGAATAAAATTAAAGTGCAATAATAGGTTAGCCCGGGTTGAATTTAGCACATGCCTTTACCATGGTATTTTGATTATATGCTAATGAGGTAATATTAGATAATTATAAAGGTGGTATTTGTTTTTTCTTTGAATTTTTTTTTTGTTTTCTTTTACATTGTGTGAAAACATCCTGATGAGGGGAGTGTCAGTTTTTAGAAATATGAAATATATCATATTACTTGTCACGGCTCTAAAACGACCCGTAGATGGGTCTTTTAAATTTAAATCCTTGCAATTTCTTCGTGGTTTTTTAGTACGTCCTTTTAATGTTGTATCGTATCAAATTTCTGTTACACCAATGTAGTGTGACTTTTAAATCTAAAATTCACTGTGTTTTGTGTATCATATCGATATTAATCTATTTATATGTATTTTTATATTTATATATTTGGAATTTTTATATCAGTTTTATAAATGTAGAAGAATATATGTACACACACACACACACACACACACACACATATATATATATAAATATATATATATATATATATATATATATATATATATATATATATATATATATATATATATATATATATATATTGGATTTTGTGTGTGGTTATTAATTATGCTCACCAGGTTTCCGCTTGCTTTGCCTCCATTGAGACTATTAAACGGAATATAACTCACTTGGAGCACTACAACTCCAGTCTGTATTTTATTTCCGAGTATTGTTATTTTTAACAATCTCAAAATAAAGCGGTCTATTTCATATATATATATATATATATATATATATATATATATATATATATATATATATATATATGTACACAAACACACACACATATATTCCTCGACTCTATTGTTCTTAATTGCTTTATTGTATATGTGAACAACTTCTTTACTACCAGCTTCCGTTTATTACGATTTGGTAACGATATTTCTGCAGCCAGCTATCAACTTTGTCTTCTGTATGCTTTTGTTAAGTAATATCTTCATCTCCTTCACACTTTCACTTTTAATATTTGTAAACATTGCCAGAAAATAATAGAAAATACATCGGAAGTTGTCTCAAGAGACATACTAATAACATTATGCACATACTGCATATGGATTTGGTTATAAGATTCGTTTTGGCCATCTTGGAACCTTATATACTTGTTCTTTTGTTCTTTCTTTTTCTTAATTCTGTATACTTAATACTTATGTATTTGTGTTCCCTGTACAGATTCGTCTCAAGCCCACTTACTTTTATTTACCATACCTCAATAACGGCTTGATAAGAAATGTTTCTATAACCGAATTTCGATGCTGAGGTGACCTCCCTGGAGGAAGAAGCTGTATTAAAGTTCCCTTCTATTTTGATTTACCAAAACATTCTATATGTTTATTTATATGTACATATATTTCTCTATCTATCTATCTATCTATCTATCTATCTATCTATCTATCTATCTATCTATCTATCTATCTATCTATCTCTATGGACGGACGGTAGACGTGTCGTCTCCGTAAGTTTTGCCTTTTTCATGTTTTAAAAAGTTTGTTTGTAAAGTTTATTTTATATACAAAGTTGTATAACAACTTGTAGACTCTCTGGTGCAAGTTTTTTGCGACGGAAATCTGCCCTGTGTAGCACATTTCCAGGATATAAAAAACAATTTCGGCTTTCTATCCATTTTTTTTTTGAGACGATGGCGTCTTGTAGCCATGAAAATTTTTGTGAAACGAACGCTGCATTCTGCAGTGTTTCGTTCGAAAAAGAATTTCCTAGTCTTCCTTCCTCACAGTTAAACGAGAGAATGGAGAAAAAGAAAAAAGAATTTACACACACAAATTCAAGTGTTAACACCGCCACCACCACCAACAACAACAACAAAAACAAAACTGTAACCAAGGTTACAAAACAGAACATAGACAATGTCTCCAAAGAATCTGACGTCAGCAACAATTCTGGTGACGACATCATTACCACCACCACCAACAACAACAACGACACCAACAACAACAACAACAACAGCAGCAGCAGCAGCAGCAACAGTTCAACTCAACCTTTGCTCTCTTCACCAGCAGCAAGCGAAAGAGAGGAAGGAAAAAGCCACAACACCACTGACACAAATACCACATCTGCCACCAATACCAGTGCCAGCACCAGCAACAACAATAACAACAATAACAAAAACAAAAAGTTTGCTGAAGCTTTGAAGCAAGGTGAAACTGTTGTGTCCTACACGACAAAGGAAATTATAGAAACGAGGAAGTTGATTACCGAAGAATGCGGTGAAGTACATTTGAACATACCACAACACGTATTAGAGGAGACAAATAGGAAAACAATAATTTATAAAATAATAAACTCAAAAAGTAGAAGGCCGGAACAGGCCAGTATAGACAAGATCGAAAGATGCTTGAGATCTATTTGGGACAAAAAATCCTATATCACGTATTATAGATTTGCACAAATTCAGGTGATTTTTCGAAATGAAGAGTTGGCGAAGACGTTTTGAACGCTAACTTTTCACACACCTGAAATAACAATGTTACCCAGTTACCTTGGCCAAAAGGTAACAAAGGTAACAATAAAGCACGCAACTCCAACAATCGACACACTATGGTTGATATCGGCCATATGTGTTGATATGGACAACATTAACATACTGAAAATAAACGTTGGAGAGAGCAATTGGACCGGAAAAAGCATACAAATCTTGTTCCACACAAACGAACAAGAAATCCTACCATACATCCGTTTGGCAACAAACCAAAAGTTGCATATAGTAGTAGAGGGCAGGCGGCCTCGCTGTTACTTATGCGACAGCGAGGCACACCTCAAAAAGGAGTGTCCGACTGCCCGAAAAACACAACAACAACAACAAGAACTAACTAAACACACAAAAAAAGCCTTGCTGCCCACACCGCCATCCACACAAAAAACAATAAAAGCAACATCAACAACATCAACGAAAGAAAATACAACAAAAACTACAAAATTAACAAACAAAGAAGACGAAAAAAGAAAACACAATACAAAAACTGATACCCCTTCCCCCACATCACTTACACCACAACCAAAAATTCAACAACCAACAACAACAAAAACAACAATACAACCACTTACACAAGCAAAGACAGAAGCATACAAGATGCCCCTACCTCCTTCCGATTCCTCAGAGTTTTCATCTGAAGACGAGTCAAGTACTGAGGAATGGAAAATAGCCCAAAAAGGAAGGAGGAAGAGGAGCAAAAGAAGAAAAACGAACAACAACAAAGCAGGGAGATTCACATCTTCCGAAAACACTCCCAACTCTTACACGATAAACACCAATGATAACACACCAAAAACAATGCTAACAGCAATAGACACTACAAACACAGAGTTGATGAATTACATCAACTCTAAAACAAACATCACAAATAACGACATCAAAACAAACAACCACCCACGCACAACACCGCCAAAACATATTAAAATTTATCATGTAACACCAGCATTACACAACAAAATAAAATCCCTCTAGCCCAACTCGGTAGGGGGATTCCAGAAATATTTGTGCAAAAAATTGTACAATAGCCTCCTTGGTGAAAAATCCAGGAAAGGAGGAAACAAAACTTTCGAACGGTAAGTAACTTTCTGTTCTTTTGTTTTGTGCTTTAAAGCACACGTATAAATAAAATCATGGTGAAGATTGGTTGTGTGAATGTGCGTGGCTTGGGGTCCCCTTGGAAACAAGGGTACCTCTTAAATGACATAAAGTCACACAATTTGGATATCATAGCCATTAGTGAGACCAGACTCCATGAACCGCGGGCCCTAAAGTCCATGTTTGGCGGACAGTTTAACATTTATTTTTCTCCCTGTCTGCCGAGGATGGGTGGTAGTGACACGGCGGTTCTTCTTCGCAAGAGTCTGGATCTCCAAGTAAAGACGATATTTACGGACCCGGAGGGTAGACTGGTTGTTCTAGATGTGGACGGCAGCGATAGAGGCACTTTTCGGTTGCTGCCAGTTTATGTGCCTCCTTTAACAGGTCGGTCGGACTTCTTTCGACGTCTAGAAGTATTCCTGGGAACGTCTCGTCCCTTACATTTAGTGGGGGATTGGAATGCTACCTTGGACACGCATCTAGACTACGTGGGGAGTGACAAAACTAGAAGGGGATGCAAAGGCCTCATAGACCTGCTCAGATGCTTCCAGTTGTCTGACAGGTACCGACTCGACCACCCAAATGTGCCAACGTGGACTTGGAGCAACCGCATTGGGACGTCGAAATCGTATCTAGATAGGATAGTGTGTAGGACAAGAGATAGAGATAGTTTAGGATGTCCACAGTTCCACATAGTCAGCTACACGGATCACAAACTTGTGACGTGTACGCTAGACTTAGATAAGGCACATAGGCAGGGTCCCGGTTACTGGAAACTAAACGCGTCTTTCCCGTCGAGACAGGTTTTCAGAGACCGGATTAGCACGTTAGTAAAGAGGGCTTTGACAGGAACCATCGTCAACAACAAATGGTGGTTTGCCCTCAAGAGAGCAGTAAGGGCGGAAGCAATAAGGTATAGCAGGGCACTAGCTGTAGAGAGGAACAGAGTAGAGGGGGAGCTAGTGATAAAGTTAGAAGAGGCATTGCGAAGTGGCATCGCATCCGACGTTTTAGCGGCGAGGTTGGCCCTCGACCAACACTTCAATGCTAAACACGAAGGGTGTGCTGTCAGGGCAAGGATGCGTGCTCTGAGGAATGAAGGTGTTGGAGCCGCACGAGAGGCCCGGGTGGCGGAGGCGCAGCGGGGTAACAGAGCCACCATCCGGTCTCTGGTAGACGAACAGGGGCGCGAATTGCTCGAGCCGAGCAAGATGTGCGAGGCGTTTCAGCGGCATTTTTCCCCACTGTTCGGGAGGAGTGGCGAGCGAGAAGGCAGGGTGGACTTTAGTGCCTACCTGCACAGCTTGCCACGACTCTCGGCAAGAGAGGCGGAGTGCTGAGAAGGGGTCATCACGGCGGAGGAGGTGAGGGACGCGATGGCGGGTTGCTCGACGGACAAATCTCCGGGTTTGGATGGTCTGCCCTACGAGCTTTACAACTGTATGCCAGACTTGTTTGGAGACGTCTTGGCGGCAGTGTACTGCAACTGGCAGCAGAACGGGAGCATTCCCGGTTTTGTGAGCCGAGGAGCGGTAACGCTGCTGAAGAAAGATCCAAACAAGGGGGACGCCATAGATAACTTTAGGCCCATTACTCTGCTCAATGCAGACATGAAAATCTTGGCCAAGGTGTTAGCCAAGCGGTTGGCGCTTGTCATCGAGAAACTGGTCGGCACGGAGCAGACATGCGCCGTGCCGGACCGGAGCATCCATGACAACCTCCATCTGATGCGCTACATCATAGAGAGGGTAGTTAAGGAACCTGGCATGAGTGGGGCCCTGATCAATCTGGATCAATCCAAAGCTTTCGATAGGGTAGACCATCGATACTTGGAGGCCGTCCTCGAAGCGGCCGGCTTCGGTCCCGTTTCCCGCGGCTGGATGGCTGGCTTGTACACAGGCATCCGTTCGGTTGTTCGCATCAATGGACGTCTATCGGGACCCTTCGACATTGCACGTTCGGTTCGTCAGGGATGCCCCCTGTCGCCGCTCCTGTACGTATTGACTCTCCGGTCAAGTTGCTCGGAGTCTGGGTCGGTCCGGACCTGCAAATGGAGAAGAACTGGGACGAGATAACGAGTAGGGTGGCCACTCTCTGCCGGCAATGGTCCGAGAGGAAGCTGTCCCTAAAAGGTCGGGCGGAGGTGGCGAACGCGTACATCGCGTCCGTCATCGAATACCGCCTGACCATCGTGCCTTGTCCCGATCGCGCCATCACCGAAATGGAGCGCATCCTCTTCCGCTTTTTGTGGAAAGGAAGCGTTCCGATGGTGAGGCGATCCGTTTGTTGCCAACACCCGCTGAAAGGAGGGCTGGGCATGCCGTGGTTGATGATGCGCAGACATGCGCTGAGACTGCGACATCTCCGGCTCTACGTAGATGACGGTGAGCAGGTGTGGTCGCCGTTTGTGCGACGCGCTTTCCCGCAGCTCGTCTTCATGACCTAGCTGCAGTCGTGGATCAAAAAGAGGCCGAGGAATGGCGATGGCACCGTGAGTGTCGCTTTGCTCTGCAACAACTTTGCCGTCCCGGGTCGACCTTGAGCGGCTGCATCACAACGAAGTCATTCTATAGGGGATTAGTGGAGGGCAGGTACGATGACGATCTCGGGGCGAACCTGGGCGTCGACGAGGAATACCTGACCCGCCTGTTCAGGACGACTTTCGGGCCGGGACCTATGGACAACTTCCAGAGATCCCTGGCCTGGCAATGTTACCGAGAGGCGCTACCCGTTCGGGATAAGCTCTATAGACACGGCTCGCGAAATGCGGGGCCGACCTGCCCGAGATGCGGCCAGAGCGATGAAACCGTTCTGCACGCACTCGTGCAGTGTCCAACCATTTCGGAGCTGTGGGCTTATGTCGAACGACTGCTGTCACGTGTGGGACGAGTCGGTTTATCAACCGAGTCCATCGTCAATATCGTCACGCCTCCTTCCTTTAAACGGGAAGGAAGAGCTGTATTTATCGTACTTGTGGCTATGCCGAAAGAATGCATCTGGTGGACGCGTCTGAAAGGATTAGAGACAAACACTTTCCTCTCTGGTCAATCTCTCATCAACTTTTTCAAGTATCACTTGAAAAGGAAGGTGAGAGTAGAGAGGCAAGTGTTGTCTAGCAAATGTTTCGAAAAAAGATGGACACATGTAGCAAGAATGGCACGTATAGATGACGAAGCCACCTTGACCATGATTCTATAAAACGTTTTAAAATTTTGTAAACAGAGATTTACTTACGTTTCTTGCACAAATGAAAGGAATTTTATTTAACAAACTGTGACACTAAGGACCGAGGTTACCGTGGTCTTTTCGTAGGTTTTTCTTTCCACGGATAACCTCCCCATTTATTGGGAATTTTCTGTATTATTTCGTATTTTGTGTAAATACCCCAAACGTTTTGCGATGTATTTTTTTTCATCGTTGTCCCCACTTTTGTTTTTTTTTCTGCTTTGTTTTCGTCCCCCTCGAAAAGAAAAACTCTACATTTGTATTTTGTCCCCTCTATGTTGAGCCCTGTGTGGCTAATAAAGAAACATATCTATCTATCTATCTATCTATCTATCTATCTATCTATCTATCTATCTATCTATCTATCTATCTATCTATCTATCTATCAGTCTGTCTGTTTGTTTGCGTGTCTGTCTATCTAAATATGTATGTATATATTTATATATGTATATATATATATATATATATATATATATATATATATATATATATATATATATATGCTCATATATCATTTGTATTATGTATATATATAATACAAATGATACATGAGCATATGCATGTATACATACATATATGTACATACCAACATCTACATGTATATATTGATGCATATACGGGTACAAGACGACAAAAAATGAACGGGAACATAAAACGGACTGTTTTTTTACGGATAATAGAATGAACACAGGAAAACAGACAAGTCATCATGGAACACACACACACATACACAACACACACACACACACACAAACACACACAAACACACACACACACACATAGATAGATAGATAGATAGATAGATAGATAGATAGATAGATAGATAGATAGATAGATAGATAGATATGTGAAATTAGATACTAATAAGACTTTTTCAACACTCATATTATCGTGGTCCTTTTTCAGAAAAGTGCTCAATAAATCAGTTCAACTACATTAAAAATATCAGAGCTGTGACAAAGTTTAGATGATAAACTAGGTGAGTGACGAACTCGAAAATATTCTAATATAAAATTGATGTAAATTCTGTTTACCTACTTTTCCAGACACATCTATCAAGTCATGTTTCTTTGCTAGGATACTAACAAGAGACATCAGCTGATATTTCAATAAAGAAAATATGTGTCGGTATGTCAGCTAAGACAGCTGTCATACGCAGCTGGCAGTTGAACATAAAAAGGAACAAGAAAACATGTACATATGTAAGTATCTATGTATGAATGTATGTGCATATGGTGTATCTATTCGTATGAATATATGTTACAATATACGTATATCTGTATATATATATATATATATATATATATATATATATATATATATATATATATATATATATATATATATATATATATATATATATATGAGGTTTCTTTTCTATCATTTTTATGAGCTATGTTTTGACTATACGCTCGTGAGATATGTGTTCTACGTTTGGAATATTCAAATTTCTCAGTCAATCATCAGAATTTTAAGCAATATTATACTTACATACAGAAACAGTGAATTTTATTTTATTTTTTATTTATTTATTTATTTTTTTGCTATAGTAGATCTAGTCTAAATCATATAGCCACTACTTCTAGGATTGGAATTTTGAGCATTTTGTAGACACATCATCAGTCAAATGTTTAAGTATTTTATGTCAAGTGTATATTAGCTTGAAGTTCAATTTACGATCGTACTCTGCTACAAATATTAAATCCATCATTAAACACATTTTAGAAGGATATATGCACAGTAAATAACTTGTGTCCCCGTTATTACAATTATTAACTACAAGTTAATAATTCTAGTATGAGTATGATCATCGACAAATAATATGCTACTGACTACATTATAAGTAAACAGCTTAAACAAAAAGGACGGGAAACCAAGATGCTAAATAAATCCAAGGAGATAATCTTGCATTGTGCATATAGATAATATATATGGAAATGCCAGATATCAGCCCTTCAGAAAGCATTGCAATAGATCACAAATATATGCATGTGCATGTAAGTGTGTGAGAGGACGTTTATGTATATAACTACACGCATACATAAAGAGAGAAGGTGAGAGAGAAGTAAAGTGAGAGAGAGAGAGAACATATTTTTATTGCATCTTCCCTCGTCGGGTCTAGTCGACCTCCGTTTCTGTCAATGACTTATCCTAAATATTTTATTTTCGATGAGAAAAATGTGCACTTTACTTCACTCTAAGTAAAGCCGTATTCTCTAATTTTTTCGAACACATTTTGCTTGCTCTATATGTTGGTCTCGGGATTCGCTTTTTATGAGTATATCATCCAGATATGGAATTGCTAATTCACAGTCCGCTAAAATTTTATCCATAATCTGTTGAAAAATCGACGGTGTGAATTTTAAGCCAAATCGTAACCTATTGTATTTATATAATCCTTTATGTGTATTAATTGTTTGGTATTTAGAGCATTCATCGTCTTCTCTAATTTGTAGGTACGCATCAGAGAGATCCAATCTAGAAAATATTTTGTCACCGTTTAATTTTGCAAATATAACCTCCGGAGTAGGTAGCGGATAATGGAAGGTTTTTAGACATTCGTTTAAACCAGTGGAAAAATCAGCACACGCTCTGATTTTATTATTGTTTCTCAATGTACACAATTTGTGATGCCTATTGAATGTATTTCACTTTTTGGATAACTCTAATTTTTTCTCGTATGTTTAACTGTAAGTTTATCTGTTCTAACGCTGCGAAAGGTAGAATTCGTTTTGATTTAAACACTGGTATGGCGGTTTCTTTTATTTGAAACTTCGCCTTCGTTTTGGTGCACAGACGTTATTTATCAGACCGATCTTCAGGAAGAATTCAAAAATTTTCTTTCTTCCAATTCGTCTGACGACTTATTTGTACTGGGGGTAAAACATTTCACATTTTTACAGCAAAGCTTAATGGGGAGGTCCCATAAGTTAAATATTTCCACCTAGATTTTTCGAATGAATTCGTCGTATTATTTAACACGAAAACTTTGGCTTTTAATGTTTGTCCACGAAATGTATCTTCAGTTAACATTTCGCTCTTACAATGTAATTTTTTCCTGAAACACCGGGTGCAATTTTCGAAGTTTCTTTTAATCTGGGTCTCCCGATTTTTTCTGTGTATCTGTGTTAATTATCGAGATATCAATGCTCGTATCCAATTGTAAATTTTCGTTTGTGTTATTAATTTTTGCATACACAAATTTCCTTTGAGGTTTCTTCGCATTTCTTGTCACCAATAACTTGTTTGCGTGATTTTTCTATTGAACCGTTTTTTAGGTTTTGTTTTGCTGTGCGATTTTTCTCACTTATCTTACCATACTTGAAGCGTTTTGTATCTTTAAACAGACAGTTACTTTCAAAATGTAGACCACTGCACCCATAACATGGATTCGGTCTTGACATTTTTTCTGTTTTCATATCCATTATGGGTCGACACGCATGAATATGAGATCAGTTTTTTCCTTCAGTTTTACCTGCGTCATGTCTAAGATTTATGATCCTCTGGCATTCTTCTGCTACTGCCTTTAGAGTTAACTTTTAGTTCTGTAGTTATTTTGTTAAAATCCGGGAAAGTATATCTCCATCTTAGCTTGCAGTAAATCACTGGGCAAAAAATAGACATATAATCATGTCCAGGGTTAGTTCATTTAATTTGAATTTTTCACACTTTCTGTTAACAACATAACTCCAGCAAAGGTGACGAAATCGTCATCACCTTTTTTGACCAAATTTAAACGTTGCTGGCAAGTATTGAACTACTTTGAATGAAAATTTTCGACAAAATATTAATTGTTTCATCGAAACGAATTTCACCTGGTTTGTTCAGCAGAATATAATTACTATATGTTTGGTGTTCGGCAGGGGATAATTTTCTTAAAAGTAGTCGTACATTTTTCTCGTTCGCCCAAGTTTTACAATTGTCTTTGATGATTTCTTCTTATCTTCGAAAATATGCAGAAACAATAATCCCTTCGTCTGCATTGTGATTAGTTGTATTACATTGGGACTGAACCTCAATTACGTGATAGCACCAATAATGTTCTAAGTACACGGCTATTTCTGCATCACTATAAGTGCATTTGATCTATAAAGTCTGCTCTCCAAACTATTTTGGTGGTAGCTATATGAAAACTATATATCTCTATATTTCATCGTTTATCAGGGATCTCTGTAAAATTCTAAATGAGAAGCCATTGCCACGAAGGATTTAAAATTTATTATTAGTTCCAAATATTTATCAGTATATAGACCTTGTTTGTAATATTCTCAATGGACTTTAGTTTTATCAGCTAAATGTTAGGTTAGGCATGTTAAAGAATATATGGACTGGAGATATTTACGTACTCTGTTAAATCAATATATCAAATATTTACTTGCTGGGTATAGTTGCACATTATGAACCAATTACATATTTATGTGAATGCAAAATTCAGAAATATTAGTAGCTTGCCTTTTTAGTAATCATAATTTTGCTTTTTCATTTCTCTTGTATAGACTTTAGAATTATTGTTCCGTTGTTATGATTACTTAAGGCCAGTGCAACAAAGTACATGAATATTTGGTTCTGACGATGTAGTCTTAGGTTCTATTAAACCGTTCGGAATGTTTGGTGCCTTTACGATAAGCAGGATCGAACAACACTTCGTAAATGGGGATTTATAGGCAACCATTAAGTATGAAGCTATAGACTAAGGGTCCTGCTCATTAATGGTGGACAAAATTCAGTGCCCAGATTAATATCAGTATCTGACAACTGTGTGACTTCAACAAGATCAACTCATGTGCAATAATTTGTGCAATGTCACCGTTTTGAGGAAAACATTCACTCTCCTTAACAGCTAATCGAGTGTACCTGGAAACTTTATTGCTGCTGTTTTTCGTCCTCTCCCTCCTCATAGATCCAGGAAAAGTGAATATTCTTATATTTGCATCTGTGTGTGTGTGTGTGTGTGTGTGTGTGTGTGTGTGTGTGTGTGTGTGTAAAGAATATGAAGGATATATTTCACTGGTGATTTAAACGAATAGGTACGCTGAGTAAGTGCTATAAATGGTCATCCGTTATGTTCCAAGTTGACGGCAGGAGCGGGACATAGGGATCTGCATTAGGGATCCGAGTTAGCAGGTAGATATTGTATTAGAAGAAAAAGACCAACAAAAACTAAGGCAGACGAGTATCTCAAGTCATTTAGAATATTTACTTAGGGTAACGTGAATTTGAAGTCTTGCAGCTGTTTCTGGGATATATCCAAGTGAAAGGCTAGCATGACTGCCCTCCCTTATTTCATGCCTCCATCGTAGATGGGTAGATTTGCAAGTAGATATAATTTTGGATAACGTGTAAAAGAAGTAGATAAGTGAAATACGCAGACTTATCGGACTAGGTGAGTGAAATATATAACCGATGTGTATAACCTACATTCGCCACAGGTAGATCACAGACCACGTACGCCTAAGATCAATTATATTACCAACATTGTCACCACATCTTTTCTTAAATATAAATATTGAATTAACAAGCCTTCATATCTCATGGCAGTACGGTTTGATTTCAGGAAATGTTTATACCTCTTTGAGAAATTAGTGAGGCCAATTAACGCAGTGGTTTTATTTCTGAATTGTCCTATACTTAATTTATAGCATTTCGAGAACAAACGACAGTGTCCTTCCAGGGAAAAGTTCAACGCAGGGAGTAAGCAATGTATCACAATATCGAGATATTTCAAAGCTATTAATTTAATTAACTAGTTTCTTGATCTATATCTTCCTGAAGTATTTCATGATAATAAAGAATGTAAACTAAGGAAAGACAATGTACTAAAACGAGTTTACAATTTTAATGGATGTTTTCGATATCAGTGAATACTTTCACTGGAAAAAGATACATAAGTTTTGCCAAGAATTAGCTTTCTCATCGCAGATCGGTGGTTATCGGACGCTGACGAAGGGAAATAACCCTGAAACTCGAGTACGTTCGTGCTACAGATCACGATGAGAGGGATAACTTCCCTTGGCAAAACATACAGGACACAGAAGTGTGTCGATAAACCAGCTGGAGGAGATGTTCTCCTGGGGCTAAAAGCAACAATAACATCCACCCCTAGGGGTCAGCCACATTTAAGTGGCAATATACTTCACTTTATCGTGCAGTTACTGTTAATACTTCGTTTAGAGAATTAACATTGCTTGTTTTCACTTTTTCGATATTAGTAAATAATTTCACTGGAAAAAGATACATAAGTTTTGCCAAGAATTAGCTTTCTCATCGCAGATCGGTGGCTATCGGACGCTGACGAAGGGAAATAACCCTGAAACTCGAGTCCGTTCGTGCTACAGATCACGATGAGAGGGATAACTTCTCTTGGCAAAACATACAGGACACAGAAGTGTGTCGATAAACCAGCTGGAGGAGATGTCCTCCTGGGGCTAAAAGCAACAGTAACATCCACCCCTAGGGGTCAGCCACATTTAAGTGGCAATATACTTCACTTTATCGTGCAGTTACTGTTAATACTTCGTTTAGAGAATTAACATTGCTTGTTTTCACTTTTTCGATATTAGTAAATAATTTCACTGGAAAAAGATACATAAGTTTTGCCAAGAATTAGCTTTCTCATCGCAGATCGGTGGCTATCGGACGCTGACGAAGGGAAATAACCCTGAAACTCGAGTCCGTTCGTGCTACAGATCACGATGAGAGGGATAACTTCCCTTGGCAAAACATACAGGACACAGAAGTGTGTCGATAAACCAGCTGGAGGAGATGTCCTCCTGGGGCTAAAAGCAACAGTAACATCCACCCCTAGGGGTCAGCCACATTTAAGTGGCAATATACTTCACTTTATCGTGCAGTTACTGTTAATACTTCGTTTAGAGAATTAACATTGCTTGTTTTCACTTTTTCGATATTAGTAAATAATTTCACTGGAAAAAGATACATAAGTTTTGCCAAGAATTAGCTTTCTCATCGCAGATCGGTGGCTATCGGACGCTGACGAAGGGAAATAACCCTGAAACTCGAGTCCGTTCGTGCTACAGATCACGATGAGAGGGATAACTTCCCTTAGCAAAACATACAGGACACAGAAGTGTGTCGATAAGCCAGCTGGAGGAGATATCCTCCTGGGGCTAAAAGCAACAATAACATCCATCTCTAGGGGTCAGCCACATTTAAGTGGCAATATACTTCACTTTATCGTGCAGTTACTGTTAATACCTCGTTTAGAGAATTAACATTGCATGAATATATATATTTTATCGTTTATCTTTTACTTGTTCAGTCATTTCACCACAGCCAGGTTGGAGCACCGCCATGGAGAAATTTAACCGCACGAATCAACTCCATGAGATTAGTACTATCGGTCAGTTTAAGAACCATTAAGCCACGGTGACGTAAACAAAGGAACACCAGTCATCAAGAGGTGGGGGGGGGGGCAGACACTTGCTCAAAGCACACAGACAGTTATCTACATGTATACACGATGATCTTTTAGCTTTCATTTCCAGTGTACGAGATCGACTCAAAAGCCTCGAATTGCAACTCCTTTTCTATATGTGTGTGTGTAAGAGTGAATGTGTGTGTGCCTGTGTGTGCTTGTGTGTGTGTTTGTGTGTGTGTGTGTGTGTGTGTGTGTGTGTGTGTGTGTGTGTGTGTGTGTGTGTGTTTGTCTGTGTGTGTATGTGTGTGTGTTTGTCTGTGTGGATTTGCATGTGTGTGGATGTGTATGTGTGTTCGAGTTGTAACAGCTTAGCGAATGACTTGATATAATACCAGGTTTTGAAATAGAATAATTATATCATGGTTCAGTCATGTAAGAGAGAAACAATGATTATACTTACATTACTTTCATTCTGTGTGATAAATGGAAGATAACAGTGTATAATAATGGTAAAAATTTATCTTCCTATTGACACATACATGCATAGACACGAACGCACACACACACAGACGCACACACATTTTTGTCTCTCGTAGTCCGAAAAAGAGGCTTCTGCAACTCCTTGCTCAAAAGGATGCACCAATGTTTCTTTATAGACTAAATACATGCGATATATAACAGGTAGAGCATGTACACAGTGTATCACTCCTCAAATACCGAAGTGATCGCAAAGCCACGTAATATAAAGTGTTTCCCCCCTGAACAAAATGCCCCAACCTGTCCAAGGATAGAATCAATAATCTTTCGATTGTAAGTGCAGCACCATAACCACCCGGTCATGCACCACACATACACTGACAAACAAATGTGTGTGTGTGTGTGTGTGTGTGTGTGTGTGAGTGTGCGTTTGTGTGTGTATGTTAATAGATAGATAGATAGATAGATAGATAGATAGATAGATAGATCGATAGATAGATAAATAGATAGAAAGAGAGATATGCATATATGTACGAAGGTGAGAGTGATAGTTGTACCCTCGTATGTTAAAAAATGAGTAACACTAGCACGCACACTTCTACTGAATAAAGTTTATATATATGTATAGAGAAACGCACATAGACACATATGTATATACTCTGCACTTAAATGTGAATTTACGTGCGTGTAATTCGTCAAAGAAGAAGTTTACACTCCCTTGCGGTTGCTATGTCTAAAATCTCCAGCCATGTTGTTTTATAAATCGTTACAACTTGGTAGTTAGAAATATATCGTGAGAGACACTCGTTTCTCGTCAACATCTGTTGCGATAATATGAGTTATGCAGGTTATTTTACCAAGGACTGGGCTTTATGGAGCCATAAACGTACGGTAGAATGTTTTTTTGCAGCTAGTGCGTATCGCATGTGTCTACAACAATGAAAATTACTGCGTCATTGAAGGAAGGTATAATGCAGGCGAAACATTCACAAATCTGAAGTCTTCCTTGAACCTGAGTCCTTTGTTCAAGCATCGAATATCTGTATGATATGAAGTCTTGGTCTCGACTCAGTAACCCAAGTAGGGATGTCAGATAGTCATTAAGTTTTTGACGCGCCAGTACGAAATCCCATGGAATATTATGTTTGTAGTGTTTTTGAACGAGAAACTAATGTACATCCTCATACAAAATAACTTCAATGGCGATCGTCAATACCCGGTAAATATCTAAAATGAATAAGAACTATTTACTGTTGGTATGTAAACGAAGTCGGTACGCATTGAAGCAGTCATCGAAGCTGTAAGTGGAGCCAAGGATAATCTTATATGCAGAAATATCGGGAGCATGTGCAAAAATGTATTTCGTACTAGGTTAGAATTGTTTTCTTAAACATCTATATATATCTTCAAATACCTTTGACTCAATCAGGAGTACAAATGTAAAAATTGAAATGGAAACAAAAAACAAACAAAAACGAAATAATAAATGGTCTTATGAATGAAAAATTGGTAATTGCGTTTATTTCCGCCATGTGACACTTATGAAATCAACGTGTTGTCTATAGAAAAAGTGCTCTTTGGTACGAGTAAATGCCGATGAAGTCATTTCAAACCTTTCCGATTTCCCTTATCAGAACGGCTAGAAATGGTGCAGCAATTTGACATGTAAGTAATTGTTACCCAGGAAGAGGATTTTTTTATGTTCAAGAGAGTGTATTTGTAAGAAATTGATGAAATACATATGTATTTCATACGAGTAGCAAATTGTGGAGGATGGTATTCACTGTACTTGGATCTAGTTAGTTTAAGTCAGAAAATCAGCCCTCTTTTAAAATGAAGTAAAATATCTGAAGATTTGTCAAATTGAACATTCATTTCTTATTCACTTGAACCAAAAAATTTATTGAGAAAAAATTGACAAAAAGTTACAGACGTTTAAAAAATCGAAAAACTGTCTATTTTTAGCCAATAATAAACTTTCGTTGTAGCCAACGGTGTCAAATTTAAGGTTGTATCCTGTGTAAGTTTGTACCCTGTGTGACCTGTTCATTGTAGGTTTCTAAATAAAGATGTAAACATTATAAAGTCATGTTTTTATTTGTATTTAATTTTTTTGTAATATTAATGTATTTTTATGTATATGAGCAGCTAGGATCTAGTTTGATTCATTCAGAAAATCTGCACTTTTTAAAAGGAAGTAAGAAATCTGAAAATTGGTCATATTAATGCAGGTTTCCACGCTTATTCCTGTGAAGCCATGGACATCTGGAGAAAACGTTTGACGAAAAAGTTACAGACGTTTAAAAATTAAAAACAAAAATGCCTATTTCTAGACAATAATTCGACAGAAATGTTCTGCGTTGTCGCAGTGTCAACCTAGCAGTGTCAACTTTAAGGTTGTACCCTGTGAAATTTATACTTTAGCATCCAACACGAATACTACATAGCACATAAAGAATAAGTTTTCAAAATATTTTGCTTTCCTTTAAAAAATGCAGATTTTGTGAGTGAAACTGGTTAGATCCCACATAAATTATGTATGCATACATTCATATAATATATTTGGATACTTTGACAAGAATTGAAGACTGGACCAAGCTACATACGTTTACTACTAGTAAATGTATATTAGTATATTATTAAAACTTAAATTACAAATTACATTTATTCTAATTTATATGAACGTATGAGATATTATTAATGAAAATACAGGATTATTTTCTCATTATTCAAGTTGTTATCAATATTGGAGTCTCAAGAGAGGAGCATTGAAAGAATCGCTGGGGCATCGATAAAGGTTCCTTGCAACATCTCAAAGAGAATTTTGCTTTCGTTCTTCTGATCGATAGAATGAAATGCCATTTACAACTCGAGATATAATCACCCAAACCTGTCCACTATATTTTAAATCTTATACTTTTAAGAATCCCCAATATATTTTTATGCTCCAAATGGTAATACCTAGATTGAATAATATTAAATTATGTTAGAATAAATTATATTAGAGGTCATGATTTAGTTGTATATGCCACCAATTCTCAAATATTTAATCTCTTTATATATGTAAATAGCTTTATTATGAAGTTACTGTTATCTATACATTTATAATGTTTCTTTTACGTAAATTGCATTTCTAGACACAATGCCCTAACCACTTCTGCTGAATATAATTATTGTGAAAACTACAGAATTTCCAACATGTAATATATTAGAATTAATAATTTATGTGTTTGTGTTTGAAACATGAGATATCGGTGTCCAGATTTTGATATTTATAACTATATTTAGAAGTCTCTTTTTATGCAGAATAGGACAGAATCAACTGACCCGATATATTGAACATACATTTATGTTAGATATCAATCATTTAACATTAAAATAATATGCCTAAGTTGAAATAGTTCGCTTTGTAATGCAACAGCTTGAAGTATTGGGTCCTACTATACTTACGAGTTGGTCAATAAGTGGAAATAGGTAGCTTGAACAGACCCCGACTCTTTCTCTCTCTTTCTCACTTTCTCTCTCTCACTCTCTATATATGAGCGTGTGTGTGTGTGTGTGTGTGCGTGTTTAAATATATATATATATATATATATATATATATATATATATATATATATATATATATATATATATATATATATATATATATATATATATATATATACAGGGGTTGGACAAAAGAAGGGAAACACTTTAAAATTTCAAACAAATCTATTTTATATGGGGAAGGACCGCCTTTGGCAGTAATTACAGCTTGAATTCTACGAAGTATGGACTCGTACAAACTTTGAATTGTTTCCAAAGGAAATTTTGTCCATTCCTCAGCTAAAACAGTCTTCTGTTCTTGTAGTGATTATGGTAGATGATATCGACTCCTCACTTGTTTTTCTAAAATGCTCCATAAATGTTCAATAATATTGAGATCTGCGGACTGTGGTGGCCAGATAAGATGTTCAACTTCACTGGAATGTTCCTCGTGTCATTCAGTAACAATTTTAACTGTGTGAATTGGTGCATTATCATCCTGAAAGATTTCGTTCTTCCCCGGAAACAGTTCCGCAAACATAGGATGAATTTGATCAGATAAAATGCTTAAATAGTCTTGACTATTAATTCTGCCATGAAGGGAAACCATTATGCCGGCGGATTTCCAAGATATAGCCCCCCCACACTCCAGATCATCACAGATCCTCCTCCATGTTTAACAGTTAGAAGAAGGCAGTCTGGGTCAAGTGCTTCGTTTGGCTGTCTCAACAGGTATACTCGGCCGGTGGTCGGAAATAAGGTAAAGGATGACTCGTCCGAGAAAATAACATTCTTCCACTGCTCTAGGGACCAATTCTGTAGGTTTTGACTCCACTCTAAATGCTTTGCAACGTTTGTTTTTGAAAGCAGTGGTTTTCTGATTGCAGCTCTCCCATGAAATCCGGCTTAGTGTAGCTCCCGGCGAACAGTTTTTGTGGACACTGAGTTCTCAAGGTGATCATTAAGCTCCGCAGTAATTTTGGAAGCTGTACTTTTGTGATCCTTTCTAACAATTCGTGTAAGAGTCCGACAATTCTTGTCTAAAAATTTTGGTTTTCTTCCGGGGTTTTGTTTCAACGAAGAGGTTTTCCCTCTTTCTCAAAGCTTTTCATTAATTTGGAGACAGTACTTCGTGATACACCAAGCATTCCAGCTGTTTTTGAAACAGGCTGCGTGTTGTGTTCTTGAGCAAGACAATTGAGTTGCTCCAACTCACGCAGCTGTAGAAATGAGTTGCGACGTCACAGGTGCCAAACTGTATTGGCCTTTGCCTTTCCCTTGGATAACATCGGTGGCGTTGAGAGGGAAGACTCGTATGCACGGGCGACTGTTGGTCTTCCATAAACAACCTTGCCCGGATTTGTGCCTAGGAGGGAAGCTATCTAGGTGCAATCCCATGATCATTTGTGACCGAAGGGGGTCTCCCAATATATATATATATATATATATATATATAAACTTTACGATGAAAGTAAACAAAGTTTGTTCTTTTTTAGAAGCGTTGAGATGTATTGTAAGAACAGAAATAAATTTATTTCTCAAACGCGTGATAATGCTATAAATAGCGTGATGAGGATAGATTATCCATATAATGTAGAAAAATACGTTGCCGGCCAACCATGAGACTCGAACTCACATCTCTGTGATTACATGTCAAGTGTTTTACCATTAAACCAAACTGCCCAGCAACGAATTCTTCTGCAATTTTAGAACTTATAAATTCAGCTTCGTAAGACGCTAACGTTAAATTCAACTATACGATGAAAGTAAACGAACAAAATTTGTTCTTTTTTAGAACACTTGACATGTAATCACAGAAATGTGAGTTGGAGTCACATCTGTGGTGCTCCAGCATGGCTGCATTCGAATGACTGAAACAAATAAAGGAGTCGAGAGTAAAAGAGTAACTCTCCATTCGTCTTCTTTAATCATATTTATACTTATAATGATCCCCTATATATTGAAGAGATATTCCTCAACGGTGTTAATAATTATACCAGTGAAGTTTCGGATTTAATAAACCCTTATCATGTTAGGATATCCTCGCATTGACTATATTGACCATGTGTGTGTGTGTGTGTGTGTGTGTGTGTGTGTGTGTGTGTGCGTGCGCGCGTGTTATGATTATATATATATATATATATAATGAGGGTGATAAATTGAATATTAATTTAACATCAATTTAAAACCAGTGGCCTAGCATATAAGCAAATTTGAAAATTCAGAAAAATTGCATTGCATGCGTATGAGAGGGGATGACCACTAAGCGGATATACAATATGCTAGAAATATATCGCCTACGATCTAACCACAAAGAAAATAATGTTCTCCAGAAAAAATTCAGCAAACACCAGAATATAAGCGAGCAAAACAAATGAAAATAAAGAAAATAAAGAATTAATCGTAGACCAGGTTTCGCCATTAAATCTCTCACTTACGTAAAAACTTCCGTGGATCGTCAGTACGACCGTTCTAATTCAATAGAATTTGCCGACCTATACACGAATTGTCCGCATGAAGTTTGACGTGTGTTCAGACGTGTCTAACTTTATGAGGACAATTCGTGTATAGTTCTGTAAATTATAGTGAATTAGAACGGTCGTACTGACGAGCCTCGGACTGGAATGGATGATGTAGGAACAAGTATTTTAGTCGTTTATATTGTTGTATGTTAGAAAAGCAAGTTGTTGGTGTAGAGAGGGGGGAAAAGAGATAAACAAAGAGACATGGAGGCAGTGAGATTAGAGTGGGGGAGGCAGTGCACGTCATGGCTAAACCATAACTGTTTGAATGTATTGAGATTGAGTTTGTGCACGTTTTGGATAGTCCGATAAGTTCACGGCATAATTTACGAAGGTTAGGAATGTGGATTTAAAGATGGGAGAGGAAACTTTGCATAACGTTCATCCTTTGTTGGTGACAATAAGAATAATTTTATGTTTGGGTTTAATTTATATGTCTTGGTGAGAGGACTGACAGTTGGAATTTAACTGTTGATATTGATGATGTATTGGAAGATGTTTTGCCTGTGATATTAATATATTATAAAATTGTGATCAAAGAGTTTACTCTCAAAATAATAGTAGATATCTCGGATGAGAACAATGTACTTGTTTCCCTTCACAAGTTCTTTTGGTCTTATTTTTATTGTTAAGAAGGATTTGGGGATTGAAATAGTCTCGAAAATGTCGTGGTTACTTGTAGGTTGTAGAGAAAATATAGTTTAAGCTTAGTACTTTTGCAGCTGAGACCGTTTGCGGAAGTGGTTAGGGATGTAATGTATAGAATTTGCAATAACATGCTTTGATTTGGAGTTGAGTATTCAGTTTGATAAGTTAATCCTCTGCATAAAAAATAGATCTCATCAAACCTGTGTCGTTTGGCTACGAGATCGTGATATGGTGTTTGTTAGCAAACTGATGATTTTGTCAGAGTGGAGATGGGGTTATGTTTATCTCAGTTTATGCTGTCGGAGTCATCATCATCATCATTATTTTTATTATTAGTACCCATCTTTATATGTGTATATATATATATATATATATATATATATATATATATATATTTATATAAGGGCATTACTATACAATAACGCCTCACGCCATGAGGGACTCTAAGGTCAGACTACTATAAGGGGTTGGCTTTGAGAGTTGCATTTCCTCGCATTCGGTAAAAATGTGCTTTTTATAGTAGTCTGACCTTAGAGTCCCTCATGACGTGAGGCGTTATTGTATAGTAATGCCCTTATATAAATATAAATATATATTTCGGGAATAAATGATGGATTTTTTTTTCCCTTATGAGGTTTTTTCACGCTAGCTACTTGATAAATTCTTGTAAAAGAATTCGTCCTATTATTGAATTTTTATATATATATATATATATATATATATATATATATATATATATATATATATGGAGAGAGCGAGAGAGAAAGAGAGAGAGAGAGACAGAGACAGAGACAGAGACAGACAGACAGTTAGATAGATAGATAGATAGATAGATAGATAGATAGATAGATAGATAGATAGATAGATTGAGAGAGAGATAGATAGATGCTGATCTATTTAATATTCACTTTCTGAAATAATGTTCGCACAGTAATTTTGAGAAAAAAGAAAAACAATCATTCTCTAACTATATTTATCCATTTAATTTTTTCTTCATTCATCCTGCAGCAGTTGGCAATTCTGCGTACATAGAATTAAATAGCTAAGATGCATTGAATCATTATTTTATTTTACACATCAATATGTATACTCAAAGACAATAATATATATTCCATGTCTTCCTACATATTCAAGAAGTCTCTATCAACTCATATGGCCTCAGGTTATTAATGCTGGTTTTGGAGAAAGTGAGAATCAAGAAAATGTAAAATGCTTTTTTTCTGTTGTTATATTTGAACATTAATGTATGTACATTCTCCCGAAGATACGAGAATCTAAGCTTTATAATGTACAACTTATGTAAGGCATTTGCAATACTTTAACTCAATGGTTTTGCTTTTAATGGATTAATCAAAGAAATATCGGATGCTTATGGTGATTCTTGGTGGGGACAGTAAGAAGTTATCCTAAAACATGAAACAGGACAGAATTGTGCGGAATATAATGATACTAGTAAAATATGAGGCATACGTGATTGGTATCAATCAACACTGGTGTGTGTATATATATATATATCAGCTAAAAACAGGAACATTCACTACAACGCATTTCTTCAACATCTTTTCAATACATTTATTCATGTGTATTAGACTGATTCGACGCTACGGCAGAAAACAACTGTATATCCTTCTACGCTATGTGATTGCACCTTGAATCATGATGTCACAAATTAACAGTTTGGAATCCATAGCGACCTCCTGCGCCTATGTTCTGTAAGTAAAAATGTTTATGTCTCTAGGCAATAATATTGGATCATCCCATAAATAATGCGGGTTTTTCAATTGCATGAACTAAAAGTCGGAGGGGGACGGGAAATTACTACCTGTAAAAACAGGTACTAATTTTACCTTGTGCTTATTCTTAGTGCAAGTTTTGAAGTGTGCAGTTAGAGATTAACAGTTACTTTTTCAAAGCAATAACGGAAGTGACAAAGAAACATATTCGGCATATCGTCCTTTATGAGTCCAATAAAGGCAACAACGCAACAGAAAGTGCGAGGAATTTTATTGCAGTATATGTAGATCGAACAATAAGCATAAGCATATGTCATCGGTGGTTCCAGAAATTCCGAGCTGAAACCTACAACCTACAAGACGAGCCTCGCCCTGGAAGATCTGTAGAGCTCGATGAGTACGTCCTGCAAACCTTGGTGGAACAAAATCCTATCGTAACTGTTAGGGACTTGCAGAGAAGCTTGGATTTTATCAGTCATCCACTAGTCATTCAAGTCAGCATTAGAAGAAAAAACACCGTCTTTAGTTTTAAGACGGAAAGTGTTCTTCCATCAGAATTATGCCCGGCCACATGCAGCAAGGATAGCATTTCGAAGGCTGGAGCAGTTTAAATGGGAAACTATGCCCCACTCAGCATATTCACCGGACATTACCTAATTGGATTATCATTTATTCTGCAGACTTCAAAATCATTTGGACAGAAAAAATATGAATTCTGTAGACGAGGTCTGATCAGTACTGGAATGGTATTTTTCATTACGAACAAGAGAATTTTTGAAGAGGGGTCTTGCATGTCTAACAGGTAGATGGAAGAGCATTGTAGAAAATGAAGGAGAGTATATTTTAGATTTCAAAAAATTTGTTTATCTTAATTTTGAAAAAGAAATGAAGTATTAAAAACCGCATTATTTATAGGATGACCCAATATAAATCACAGCTATATAAGGTTTCCTAAAAGTGGGTATTAAAGCTTTTTCTGGCTACTAATTTACGAAAATAAGCAACTAAACAACATAACTACAGATTTAATTAACTGAGTATAGATTGATTTGAAATATATTATTATACGGGTATCATTATCAATCAACTTAACTATCCATTTATTTTATCATCATATGAGGCTCACTGATTTAAGGGTCTTACTCTCTATTGCTTGGAGGATGTCATTAATCATTCTTTTGACCATATCATTACCTATTGATTTAAAGATATCAATTTTATTGTTTTGAAGATATGAATACATGTACTCATATATGCTGATATTATACTGACTTGAAGACATCATTGTATGTTAATTAAAGATATCACTGTCCATTGGTTTTAGGATAACACTATTCATTGATTTTCAATATATCACTGATCGTTAATTACAAGTTATTTTTATATATGGATTTGAAGACATCACAATTATATTAATTAATTAATATATATATATATATATAGATAGATAGATAGATTTAGAGAGATAGATAGATAGATAGATAGATAGATAGATAGATAGATGGAGTGTTTTTGTATTTGGTTTGAAAAATTCTTATTGTGAATTCGTATGTTGAAACAAATCTTGTCTTGGTTGTGTGGTTACGCCAATAATAACGAAGGCGCTCACTGGTTCAATATCACTCTACATTATTACTTGCGTAATAACCTTCTCAAGTTATTGAATCATATTTAATTTTTCAGTTTACATTTTGTACACCGTCCTCTTTATTCTTTGAACTTAGCAATAATTTTCTACTTTATCTGGGTGTTGCTTATCGCACCTTCTTTCAATGTTCATGTTATTTTTTATAAGAATGTCGCATGCTTTTGTTCTTGTCTCCGAATGACCAAATATGTCATTTATTTATCCACCAATGAGGTGTTGAGCACTCATTCCAACGTTCTACATTTACGTATATATATATATATATATATATATATATATATTATATTTATATATATATGTATATATATATATATCATAAATATACAGGGATTAGCATGAGTTGCTTCTCCAACATACTGAAAATTTAGAAATAGCAGTCAAAGAACTACTGATTCCAAACTACAATTTTTTTTCTCTAACGGATGGCGATATTTATGGCACACACAGAACAAAAACAGAAGAGAAAAGCAAAATCAAACATGCCTTTAGTTAATTGATGCCTCTAATTGGATGGTTAAACTGTAACCCTTTTATACGGGACTTTTTATGCGGGACTATTTGTGGCGCACCTGGAATAGATTCTTTGGAGTGAAGTATTTGAAGTACTAGCCGATATATTTTGTAAGTGCCTTCCTCATGTGTTTTTGATGTCGCATGGTCAAAATTCCCATGAGTTATATAGACACTTTCAAATTTATTCGAATATTAGGCTGAAGATCGGAATAGAGTACCTTCATACTCTAACCGTGAAACGTCGCACTCAATTAACTAAAGGCAGGTTTGTTTTTGCTTTTCTCTTCTGTTTTTGTTCTGTGTGTGCCATAAATATCGCCATCCATTAGAGAAAAGAATTTGTAGTTTGGAATCAGTAGTTCTTTGACTGCTTTTTCAAAATTTTCAGTATGTTGGAGAAGCAACTCATACTAATCCCTGCATATTTATGATTATAAATGGTTTTACCGATAAAGGTTTTTTCATACTGAACTACTTGGCAAAATTGTTAATTATTAATTTTATTACTAATTGACGATTCCCTGCCCTATATATATATATATATATATATATATATATATATATATATATATATATATATATATATATATATATATATGAAAGAAGGTTTGAAAATGCACTTATTTTTTAAAAATATTTATTTACTTAACCGGTTTCACTTTTTTAGAAAAAGATTATCAAAAGTCTTTGAGAATAATAAAAAATGTTAAAAAACAGTTTGAGTATTAAAATGCATATATACATTCTTTGATGATAAAATATATTTAAAGTATAAAGCTTTGTATGAACTTTGTAGTGTTACATACTGATTGTCACACATTCTCTGATATTAAGGTGAAATTGTTAAAAACAGTGTTAAAAACAGTGTATGAAAATACACATATGGAAAAATACATATACATATTCTTATACATATTCTTTGACAATCGAATAAAATTGAGGAGGAACTGACCTGGCCTTTTTCTCTTGTGTATATTGAAGGAATGTTTTACTGTCTTAAGAGACAGTATGACTGGCTAGCTGGGGTGGGAGGGAAGAAGAGTTAAAGAAGATTTTTTTAATTTTTGGTTGGTCTGTGACAGTCTGTCATGGTTCACTGGTTTTTGGGATTGGTTTTGTGCACATCTCTATGTGTGTGTGTATATATGTGTGTTTGTATATATATATATATATATATATATATATATATATATATATATATATATATATATATATATAACAATATATTATAAATTAACTACCAACAAAAATAATTGGTAAGCTAACTTAAAAAATCATCACCTAAAGAGCAGAAAAAAACGACAGTGAAAATATGCAGACTCTTCAAGAATCGATCCTTTTGGTAATATTAATAATAATAAAGGAGTTACGACGCAAAAACGTATAAATTCAAAAGAACATATTTATCTTCTTCAATATATTTCAGTATAAAGAATTCATTAAGATGCTTAAATCAAAATTTCTTTACACATCATTCAGGAACAGATATAACATCAGAAAAAATACACTCCGTTTAAAAACACAAACCGTTCATGGCGAAAAAATTTCACAATTACAAAAAACGAACAAAATTTTTAAAGTTCTAGCCCGTTAACTTTAAAAAGTTTGTTCGTTTTTTGTAATTGTGAAATGTTTTCGCCATGAGCGGTTTGTGTTTTTAAACGGAGTAAAGAAATTTTGATTTAAGCATCTTAATGAATTCTTTATACTGAAATATATTGAAGAAGATAAATATGTTCTTTTGAATTTATACGTGTTTGCGTCGTAACTCCTTTATTATTATTAATATATATATATATATATAAGCAATGTTAATTCTCTAAATGAAGTATTAACAGTAACTGCACGATAAAGTGTAGTATATTGCCACTTAAGTGTGGCTGACCCCTAGGGGTGGATGTTACTGTTGCTTTTAGCCCCAGGAGGACATCTCCTCCAGCTGGCTTATCGACACACGACTGTGTCCTGTTTGCCAAGGGTAGTTATCCCTCTCACCAACATCTGCAGCACGAACGGATCTGGATTTCAGGGTTATTTCCCTTCGTCGGCGTCCGATAGCCGCTGACCTTGGTGAGAGAGACAAAAACCTGGCAATCTTATATCTTCTTTTCAAGTGAAATTCTTCACTGATATCGAAAAGGTGAAAACAAGCAATGTTAATTCTCTAAATGAAGTATTAACAGTAACTGCACGATAAAGTGTAGTATATTGCCACTTAAGTGTGGCTGACCCCTAGGGGTGGATGTTACTGTTGCTTTTAGCCCCAGTATATATATATACATATAACAATTAGAAGTATGGGATTATCAATCCTGTTAAAATACCTCATTAGTTCTCTGTTGGTATACCAGGGTAAAAGTATTTCTTGGATTAGTGAAGAACTCCAGGTAATCTTATGGTATGTTCCAAGGTTATGATTCATCACAATTCTACATTGTAAATCCGCGGATGGGCTCCAGAAAAACTAGTTTTTACACAGAATGATATGCAAGAAAGAAGTTAATCATCCTCAGTTGATTAATAGACCCATTCAGTACACTTACCAGTAGTGTGCCTATAATGACTACTGGAAACAACTATAAGCCAGATTTGCTGCAATAAATGAAAAATATGTAATGACCATTATTTCTAACTTGTTTATTTTTTATATATATATATATATATATATATATATATATTGTTGCACTTGGGGATGGTCATATTGCCAGTTTAGCCAATAAAAACACACGCACTGTATATTTGGTGTTAATTTTTTTTTTTTTTTTTTCAGCTTTATATTACATTAATCTTAATCTTAATCTTATTTCGGCCAGAGTTCTTTCGTCACACTTCTGTGACCTGATCAGTGGTCCTTTGTTTCCTTCTTTCTTATGTGTGTCTCACCTTGCTAACTATCAGCCATTTTGTATTTTGTATTCCTATTGTATATATATTAACATTCCACCTAGTAGTCTTCTTTATACACACACACACACACACACACACACACACATACACACATATATATATATATATATATATATATATATATATATATATATATATATATATATATATATATATATATATAGAGAGAGAGAGAGAGAGAGAGAGAGAGAGAGAGATAGATAGATAGATAGATAGATAGATTTTAATTGAACTGAGAATATCATATATCTACTAATTTGAATATATCACACACCATTCATTTGAAGATGTTGCTATTAATCTTTGAAATCGGGCTCTATTATCTTAAGTACGTCAATGTATGAAACATGCATTGCAAAAATGAAGTCTTTAATTAGAAAGTCTTACTTTTAGGGATTGGCATAGAAATTACATTAATTGCTATTTGATGAATAAATTTGATCACCAAATATTCCCAATTAACATATAGAGAATTACGGAGTTGTACTTGCATAGCAAACGATTGGATCTGATATCGTGGAAGATATTTGTAAGCCATTGAACATCGCACAAAACCTATTATAGTTTCACTTCAACATTTAATTTTCATTTGTTTCAAAATATTTTCGTCTCTTTGAAACAGGTAGCGGTTTCAAAGCGACGAACTTATTTTGACACAAATAAAAATTAAATGTTGAACTGAAATTAATGTTATTTTTTGTTTTGTTGAAGGTCTTACAAATATAGATATTTCTTAATTCTTAAGTAGACAGTAACCACAAATAAAAAATCGGTCTGTAGCTTAAGTGAAGGAATAAAGGTTTGTTTTCAACTGAGACTCCGGGGCAATAATAATGAACTTTAAATTAAATACTCACATGAGATACGAATACGTTGTCCACATTAGCTCCAACACCCGGTCTACATACGGTTCTTGGTCGCTATAAGCAGAATCTACCCTCTCGCCTTCCTTTAAATTTGCTTCTTTATCTCTTTCCTTTAGATTTGCGGCCTTTATGCCAAAGTTATAAACAACAGTTATACCTTTGATAGCTCTGCGGTAGGTGTACTTCACTTTAGCTCAAAACGCGTTAGATGTTTGTGATTCCATGTCATTTTTTTTTCATTTAGTTTAATGTGGACCTTTACTTTCGCAGTGTGAAATGGAGGACACTAAGAGTGATGCTCTAACACATGTTTCTATTTGAACTACAAGTTTTGAAATTTAACGTCATCGTTAATTTTAATAGTTAAAGTTACGGCGACAACCGGACACACGACAACTACTAGATATAAAGACATGTCTACCAGAGTGCATCTCTTTTTCAAGTTCTTTCTTAATATTTCATAATGATTTCTACTGTTCAATTTGTCAGTCTCCCACTTGACTGTAACCTAGTTGTTGCCATGCACTATGTTTGGAATATATTTATATTACTTTTTTTCTGTTTAAACAATATAGCGTGAGCTTATTGCTCAGTGGAAATAGGTGCAACCTCGGCTATTGTCTCTATATATAGAAACCTGGCAAGGATTGGACAGCCAGAGATGGACAGGTCAGGTTTTTCATTGTGCTCATTCGCAAGTTGTTTTGGGTTTCGTTTTTATTAATTAGTTCTTATAATTGTTTGTTGCCAGATAATGATCCAATAAGCTAGACTAACTCCTTCTTATTCTGCTTTGAGTTCAAAGCTTTTGAGCTGTTGTTGGTTTTGACATAGTTTTATTTTCTTGGAATGTCTTTCAAGTTATTGGTTATTATACGCGGAGTGGTCCTCAGCTTCATTTCATCTTCATTTTTCTAATTCTCTTTTAATGAATTTCTATTGTCTTTTTATCCATCTTTTTTGTATCATATGATTTTATTGTTCCAGTTTATACGATTTTTTGTCTGTAATTTCTTAAGATATTTATCAGTTTTCCACTTATTTTTTCGATGAGCTTTCTTGTCAAACAATCATTTTGCAGAAGTTTTCTATATTACCAGGCTAAGCCCCTTTGTGTACTGGATAAGTTTTACTCCATGCATATTTCCTTTAGGGTGTTGGTTTCGGTGCATTATCAGATGGTTCCTCTTCTTTCCCATTCTGTTAAAATGACTTAACTCACATAGCCTACATTTTGTTTCAGTGAACCAGTAATTTTTGGGTGGTATTTGTAACGATTATCTTATTTCCGACATTGAATCCAGTTTTTAATATCAGTTTATAATGTTCTTTACTAATTTTCTCTTTCAATTCTGTGTATACTTTCGATGTCCTTGTCGATTCCTCGGTCTTTGTACGTGTGATTTTCATTAAATTCTACCGTTTCATTTTCTGTTTTCTGTAATGATTCCATTACTAGATAATTTGTCTCTTCTTGAGTTTTTTTTTGCACATATGTCTAATCCCATGTTAAACTCTATGCCATTGCTGAATCTATGGACAATTTTACGATTTCTTGTTCGGTGCTAATCCTTCTAAAATAATTTATGTCGTACTTATACTAAAAACGATTCATATTTTGACTATAGCCTCAAAATGTCTTGGTTGTTCATTTAACAAGGATGTTAGTATATGCTGACAACGTATCTCTCTCTCTCTCTCTCTTTCTCTCTCCCCCTCTCTCTCTCTATCTCTCTTTCTCTCTCCCCCTCTCTCTCTATCTCTCTCTCCCCCTCTCTCTCTCTCTTTCTCTCTCTCTCTCTCTCTCTCTCTCTCTCTCTCTCTCTCTCTCTTCCAGTTTTTACGAAAACTAAAGGAAAGCAGCTGAATATCGTATTAGAGAGACTGCACATGTTTACTGCAGAGATACTTTTCTCTCCATTCAGTTACAACCTTAGCTACATTTTACTCTCCTGAGATATTGATTTCTCACCTTCACTTTCATTTCTTGACAGAAAATTCTATCTATTTCCAATGCATCTGTAAAAGTTACCTTCATTTATTGTTTGGATAGTTGTCTCTTCTGTGACCGTAATCCATTCTCATTTGGATATTTTTCTCACCTTATTGCTAGCACTGTACATTCATCTATTCCAAACAATATTCGAATGCCATCATTCACGATTCTATTAGAAATAAATAACCAGATTGAAAGCTTTCTCACATTTGGCAAATAATTTCAGGTCCTCCATAAACAAAAGGTTTATTTTTTCACCACTGCTAAATGCATGATTTAGATTCTCTCAAGAGAGATTAGAGCAACTACAAACAGCACTGGTGAGATTCGATCAGTATGGAATATTCCCCTACTGATGCTGACGTTACCTAACTCATCTTAATTTGACGTTGGTATAGCTCTCCATACTGGCATATTGCTTTGTAATTAATGGATGTTTTAGGGTATTGATTTGTAACTAATGGACAACATTCTTAGATATCTTCAATATACTGAGACAGCCTAGGATCCATGAATATGTCACACTTTCTATGTATGTATGTATGTATGTATGTATTATCTATCTATCTATCTATCTATCTATCTATCTATCTATCTATCTATCTATCTATCTATCTATCTATCGATATCGTCTGAGGGACGAGGGAGTTGGAGCGGCCCGAGAGGCCCGAGAAGCGGAGGCGCAACGAGGCAACACAGCCACCATTAGGTTTCTGACAGATGAAGAAAGGCGCGAATTACTCGAGCCTGAAAGGATGTGCGAGGCCTTTCAACAGCACTTTGCCCGACTGTTCGGGACAACTGGTGGGTCAGAACGCAGAGTACACTTTAGTGCCTACCTGCATGGCCTGCCACGACTCTCAGCAAGAGAGGCGGAGTGTTGTGAAAGACCCATCACAGCCGCGGACGTACGGGATGCGATGGCAGGCTGTAAGGGAGACAAGTCGCCAGGCTTGGATGGTCTGCCCTACGAACTTTATTGTCATATGCCAGACTTGTTTGGAGGCGTCTTGGCAGCTGTCTACTGCAACTGGCAGCAAAACGGGAGCATCCCCGTCTTTGTAAAGCGAGGAGCAGTGGCACTACTAAAGAAAGACCCAAACAAGGAGAACATCATAGATAATTTTCGGCCCATCACTCTGCTCAACGCAGATTTGAAAATTTTGGCCAAAGTGTTAGCCGAGAGGTTGGCGCTTGTCATCGAGAAACTAGTCGACAGGGCGCAGACGTGCGCCGTGCCGGGTAGGAGTATCCATGAAAACCTCCATCTGATCAGCTACATCATGGACAGGGTAGTTAAGGAACCTGGCATGGGTGGGGCGCTGATCAATTTGGATCAATCAAAAGCTTTCGATAGGGTAGACCATCACTACTTGGAAGCTGTCCTCATAGCGGCTGGTTTCGGTCCCGTCTTCCGCGGTTGGATCGCTGCCTTATACACCGGCATCCGCTCGGTAGTTCGCGTAAACGGTCATCCATCCAGACCTTTCGGCATCATGTGTTCGGTTCGTCAAGGATGCCCCCTCTCGGCCCTTCTGTATGTATTGACTCTTGAGTCTCTACTGCGGAAGCTGGCGACGCTGAGGGGCATCCCACGAGAGCTGGGATGTGGGACGAGCGTGTCTGCATACGCGGACGACGTCACCGTCATAGTGTCAAGCCAAAAGCACATCGAGCTGGTCGGCGAGAGACTAAAAGAATACGAAGCGGTAAGGGGAGCAAAAATTAACCGGGATAAGTCAGTGGGCTTGCGGCTCGGCACCTGGAGACGCAAGCCCATGCCGTCTAACAGCGTCTCCACTGTGGAACGCTGGACCGACGGGCCGGTTAAATTGCTCGGAGTCTGTGGAAGGGAAGCGTTCCGATGGTTAGGCGATCCATTTGCTGTCAACAGCCGCTAAATGGAGGGCTGGGTATGCCGTGGTTGATGATGCGCAGACATGCGCTGAGACTGCGACATCTCCGGCGCTTCCTAGACGATGGTGAACAGGTGTGGTCGCCGTTTGTGCGGCGCGCTTTCCCGCAGCTCGTCTTCTTAGCCGAACTGCAGTCGTGGATTAAACAGAGACCTAGGCTCGGCGAATGGCACCGCGAGTGTCGCGTTGCTCTCAAGCAATTCTGCTGTCCGGGACCAATCTTGTGCAACTTTGATTCCACAAAAGCGTTCTATAGAGGATTAGTGGAGGGGAGGTGCTGTCACGTGTGGGACGAGTCCGCTTGTCAGCCGAGTCTATTGTGCAAATTGCTCCACCACCGTCCCTCAACAGGGAAGGCAAGACAGTGTTCATCATAATGGTGGCCAAGGTGAAAGAATGTGTGTGGTGGACCCGAGCGAAAGGATTAGAGACGGAAACTTACCTCTCTGGCCAATCGCTCATCAACTTTTTCAAGTATCACTTGAAAAGGAAGGTGAGAATAGAGAGACAGTTTTTGTCTCGTGAAAGTTTCATTAAAAGGTGGGTGAATGTAGCAAAGATGGTGCGTGCGAGTGACGACACCTCTTTGAGCATGATCCTATAAATCGAAAAAAAAAGAGAAAAAAAAAGAGAGAGAAAGAGAGAGCACTTCGCTCTCATGTGTCTATTCCCCTGCTGAGGTTACCATGGTCTTTTCCGTAGGCTTTTCTCTCCATGGATAAACCTAATGTTACCCCATTTTACACAATTGACATTTTCTGTGATATACGATACCCCCCCTTTTTTTTTTGGCCCTACCGATCCCTTTTGATGGTTTTTTTTTTTTAATTTTTTTTTTTTAAGAAAATCTCTACAGTTGTATTTGTCCCCTCTGTGTGCAGCCCTGTGTGGCTAATAAAAGAAAGTTATCTATCTATCGATCAATCAATCGATCTATAGATCTATCTATCTATCAATTTACCTATCTATCTATCTATCTATCTATCTATCTATCTATCTATCTATCTATCTATCTATCTATTTATCTATCTATCTATCTATCTATATCCCCCCTCCCCCCCCAAAGAAAAGCTCTACATTGTAATTTGTCCATTTTCTGTATTTAGCCCTGTGTGGCTATAATAAAAAGATATCTATCTATCTATCTATCTATCTATCTATCTATCATCATCATCATCATTATCATCACATTATGATCTTCATCAACATCGACGTTATTATTATTGTTGTTGCTGTTTTTGTTATTATTATTAA
>NC_142930.1:36477169-36509669 GCF_046866305.1 Octopus bimaculoides | reverse complement strand
ACCTCTTATTGTGAAAACATTGGTTAGAGTATTGTTGTTGTCTGTACCACTATACTGTTACTCTATTCAGACTAAAAGTAAAAAACCTATTTGACCCATATACCTAGGGCTGTAATTCCTCAACATTAATTCCTCAACATTTTGATAGTAGTAAAATGACCTGATACTACTATGACCAGTGAAACCTTTAGATTCTAATACATTTTATAGCCTTGCCCATGCATACTGCTTACACCTTCCCTCTCTTTAGAAGTAATTGTCCCTTTGCTATCACCACTAGATAAGAAACAATAAAATCTGAGACAGTTAAAACTTTTGTCTAGAATCAATTACTAGCCTGATAGACTCGGTTATGTCAAGATGGACTTATGTATTCTTCCTCACATTTGGATTTTTATGTATTCTCTCTCCCACTTGGAATTGAAATGTTGCCACATTTATAATATGTCTTTTCTACAGTAATTTTTTCTGCATTTTCGTGCAGCTGAAGATTGCTCTTCATACTGCATTTAAAGTAATGCTCGCATTACTTAAATAAATTGAAGTAGCATGAAACGTGCGTACTGCAATCACCTTTGAAATCCGTGTTGCTTATTTTTTGATTTTAATCACCTATCCTTTTGGGATGCGATATTCGGGTGCCTACGCATAAGTACCATATTCAAGCCTTGAATCTATATCTAAACCGTCTATATATATATATATATATATATATATATATATATATATATATATATATATATATATATATATATATATATATATATATATATATAAGCCTAGGCGCACGCACATATAGAAATATATGCGTACATAGGTATACACCCATAGTCTCCCATTCACATATATACACACAAGCAGTAGATACTTTCATAGATTGTTGACACGTGACTGAGCATCCACTCATATAAATAGGGAAACAAACACAATCCAACTGGAGGTTTACTGAATTATTATTAGTTATTATTCATAATACTATTATTTGACAGTGCTGAACCTCGAGTTTACGCATATATATATATGTGTGTGTGTGTGTGTGCGTGTGCGCGCGCGTGTGTGTGTGTGTGTGTGTGTGTGTGTGTGTGTGTGTGTATGTGTGTGTTCCTCCATGGCAAGATTTAATTTGCGTATACACATTTAATTTGCGGTCCATGGGAAGAGCCGTTTTAACGATGCGTCCTGCCCAGCTCTTCGAAACGCCGGTGTTAAAACGGGGGTAGCTGATGAAGTAGAATGTTCTCTATGTGGCTTGTGCGTTTTCTCGTCTACGTTTTGTTTGCAATATCCTGTACTCAGATATGCACCTATACATACAGGTGGATGTCGGTATTCACATACCTGTACGTATATATGCATATACTCATTTACTATTTGTTTTTACATATATATATACATATATATATATTTATATATATATATGTATGTATATATATATATGTGTGTGTATATATATATATATATATATAGATATATATATATATATATAAAAGATAAACAAGTGTGAAAAAACTACAGAAGGCTTGTGTTACATGGTTAAAGTATATATTCAAATGGTTTGTTAGAAAAATATTATAAAATGTTGAGTATAGAAACATTATATTTGGAGAAATAACCGGTTTCGTATTTTCTTTTCAAATTTCTCTACTTGTATCGTAAAATGTCTAGGGGGAGAGGGTGAGAGAGAGAGAGGAAGAGAGAGAGAGACAGAGAGTGAGAGAGAGATAGAGAGAGAGAGAGGTGATAGAGAGATTCAGCCGGACAAACATACTTATGTATAGAAAAAGAAAACAAAAGAAAAATATACCGCTAAGAACAGACACTAATCTCGAGTGGAAAAAAGGGGAAAAGGAACTCCCAGAATTATTCTTATTCTTAATCTAATTCTTCTTATAATTATCATTTCACAATGTCTGATCTTGAAATACATATAAACTTTTCTTTTTGTTACCCGTCCAAAGGGTGAGACAACCAAAAGCTTGTAACGAAAGCTCTCACCACTTGCAAATGCTATATATTATTTAAGCGACAAGCAATCGCTGATCACATATAGAGAAAAACAACTTGCTTTAAATCTCTGAACGAGAGACATACAGTAACAGTACCGGATAATAAATATTTATATACAAACAAAATGTGGCATTCCTATAAAGGACGATGTTACTGTTATTTTAGCCTCAGGAAAACATCTTTACCAGCTGGCTAACGACACGGAGTTTGTGTCAGTATAGCATTTGCAACGGATATATATACACACACACACACACACACACACACACACACATATATATATATATATATATATATATATATATGCATATACATTTATGTGTGTATGGATTTATAGATATATATATATATATATATTTACATCTATGGGAATGCTCGTGTGAGAGTCAGCACACGATGTTGGAGATAAGTGGAGAGATATGGGTGTATATTTGAGTAAGGGTGTATATACATACACTCCCTTCGTCGTATGTATGTGCAAGTCTAAGTGGTAGGTATACTTACCTACTTTCATGTATGTAGATATGTATATATACCCGCAAATGCGAGAGGATGTATATATAAGCGTATAAGTTTATACATTGAACGGTGTATGTATATGTGTACGCATATGCATATGTAGTTATATATGTATATATATTTGCCTAAATATATGTATGCATATACGCGTATATACGAACATGTATCTGTGTATATATACGTCTGTTGGTGTGGGAGTGTGGGAGTGGGAGTCTCTGTGCGTGTATATGTGTTTCTGTCCGACCATGGAATACTAAAGGTCAGCCTAAGAGATTTACCTATGCAGTCAACCATGAACAACCGACCGGAGATGCAAACAAATAGATGACCAATTCTATTTCAATGCCAGCCAGTATCATCTACTACCATTCATAGCAGTCCGACAAACGCGATCTAGTGGCAAGAACTATGAGTCTATCAGCCGCTACTAAATTCACGACGAACAGAGAAGATGGCTTTGAAACTGAAGATTTTAAACTAACGGAGTCCACACTCGTATATCAAATGAGGAGAACTAGATCTCATTGCGCAAACAAGCAGTTGCACAATCAAATACCTCTATTCTTGGAGAACTACGTGGTTTCCAAACAATTGTAGCGAATAACCAATAAGTGTCTAACCGTAGTCATTCTTCTTGACCCCACTTTCTTCAATATACATGTATGTGTGTATATATATATATATATATATATATATATATATATATATATATATATATATATATATATATATATATTCATGTATATATATATATGCATATTTGTGTGCATCGTCTACGTTTTGTTTGCAATGTCCTGTACCCAGATATGCACCTATACATACAGGTGGATGTCGGTATGCACATACCTGTACGTATATATGCATATACTCAGTTACTATTTGTTTATATATACATATGTATACTATTCAGTTTTATATTTATATATCTTCCTATTGCAAAATAGAAACTAACCCATCACACCACCTTCCATGCATATATTGCGGATGATTTATTCTGCCCACTCTTTCTCATATGTCTGTCTGTTCTTCAGAATAGAAGAGTAAGAAAGGCACCCATCAGTGTAGTCGCCTCCACATACCATGATACAATCACCAAATATCTGAAAAATACCCGTTTCCAAAATTTGAAAATTCAGTTCCTACCCCAATATTCAGAAAGATGTCTTCTGCAACACAGAAATAAAGAATGCATCAGAGTCATTTTCCCCCTGTCCTCGAACCAATCTCCACCGAAATATCATGGAGGTTTTTATATTTGTCAAACACAATGGCGAAGGAAGCAGAAGTAAATAGAAGCAAACTCTATTTCACTTTCTTAATGATGAAAATGGGTTAATGAAAATTTATCAAATAATTAAACACAGTTTTGGTTAGAGTGAGCTAGAACAACTATGGTGATGCTTTCTCTATTCCTATAAATCGCGTAGTAGTATTCCGATAGAGGAGGACAGTGAAAGAAAACTGTGATATTGAAATTTTGTAATGTTGGAAAAGATATAATTTCAATGATATAGCTGTTATATCTAACATATGGTTAGACCACACTGAGGTCATCCTCGTTTCGTCTGTTGGCTCGAAAGACATTTATGTAAACTCATATGACTTTAAAGAGCTTTAAAGTATCCGTAATGTTATATGGTATTGAGGTGGAAAGGGTAATTTGAAAGATTCGTAATAATGTTTTATTTTTTATTTTTCTTGTCGTAATATCGTAAACTCCGTGCTCTATAAAGTGTGGAAGGCAAAAATAAAATGGGTTGGATGAATTAACATTTTGAAAAGTTATGTTTCAGAAAATATGTAATCTTTGTTGTTGAAAATAAAGCAAAACCAAAAGTAGATGGGTGCGTACTGAACACATCCGTGATATTTATAACCGTCAGTTTAAAACTGTTGTCAGATCTGATTGTAAATACAGTTTAATGTATTAAAATTTTAAGACATAGTATTCCATAGACGGAGATGTAAGAGTACGTTCACATCATGAGATCAGTGTTATCAATAAAATATATAACATAAGCAGCAGTGAAGCTTATTAATGGTGAAGCAGAAGAAGCCAGCGAAGTAAAATCTGTTGACGTCAATCAAGTACGTGATTGCAAAGTTGTTTGAGAGGACATGAAAATAACACTGCATGAGAGAAAGAAAAAATAATGGGGTTACAAAACGCGCTTATATTCGCTGAACGGCTTCCATTCTTATCGCAACGTATATATTTTAAATTACATACATGCGTGCTCACACACAACCACAGACAAAGGCGCGCGCGCACGCACACACACACACACACACACACACACACACACACACACACACACACACACACACACACACACACAGAAGCTCACGCGTCTAAATTTCAGGCATGTATATACGTGCAATAACAGGTTTATTTCATTATGAATGAAACAATGTATGTGTGTATAAAAGTGTATGTGTGTATAAAAGTGTATGTGTTTGTGTGTTTGTATGTGTGTGTGTGTGTGTGTGTGTGTGTGCATGTAAAGAGATAGAGACCTGCAAAAATACCTACAAACATACATACATAAATACAGAGATACAAAAGGAATACGAGTAATTATTAAATGATCAAAAGTTGATTAATGCTCTTCCCCGAAAATATTTGACCTTTACTTGTATAACTATGAAGCAAATTAATGTTCCTATTGCTATACAAATGGATTGAGCTCCGTACTGTAATCCGTCAAACGATATGGAGTCTGGAAATAATTACCGAGCCCAGATCACCTGCTCAGAAGTCGTGCTATATAGCATACTTTACAATGTTTGTGTTTCTTGGAGTATGTATTCTCTTATCTTTCTATCTTTATATATACACACTCTATTTTCTTATATTTTCAATTGTGTTTCGTTCGTTTCTGTCAGTAAATATCAAATCTGCATGTACAAATGTGTGTACGTGTGCTAAGTGTGTTTGTGTACTCTCTTGTATGCTTCTGCTTTGTGTGTGCATATATACACATACATATATGCACATACAAATAAAAAAAAACGTGCGCGCGGACACACACACACACGCACAAACACACCGCGCACACACCACATACACCGACAAATATTACACTTTTACTTGTTTCAGTTATTTCACTGTGGCTATGCTGGATAACCGCATTCATTCGAACAAATCGACCAAGGGACTTATTTTTTGTAAGCCTAGTACTTATTCTATCGGTCTCTTTTGCCGAACCGCTAGGTTTTAGAAACGTAACCACACCAACATGAGTTGTCAAACGATGGTGTGGGACAAGCACACACACACACACACACACACACACACACACACGCACAAATATATACATATATATATATATATACGTATATATATTCATATATATATATATATATATATATATATATATATATATATATATATATACGACGGCCCTCTTTCAGTGTCCATGTGCTAAATCCATTCAAAATGCTTTGGTCGACTCGAGGCTACAGTAGAAGATACTCGGCCAAGGTGCCACGCAGTGGGACTGAACCTAGGAACATGTGGCTGGGAAGCAAGCTTATTAAGAAACTGCCACGCCTGCGCCTATATATATATATATATATATATATATATATATATATATATATATATATATATATATATATATATATATATATATATATATATATATATATATATATATATATATATATATATATATATATATATATATATATATATATATATATATATATATATATATATATATATATATATATATATATATATATATATATATATATATATATATATATATATATATATATATTTGAAGTTAAGCAACAAAAATTCAATAGGTTATAGCAGTACGTATGTTTCGTACAAGCTCCATTTATTCATGTAGTGAGAACACTACAGAAAATACAATGAAAATGTACTCCTCAGCTGCATAAAGGAATTTCAGTTCAGAAAGTCATTTTGAAGTTGCTTGCAAAAAACAAGAGTTAGAGAAGAACCATCATCGAATTCGAAGATAAGCTTTGGACCAGATCTGACACCCCTGAGAACATTGATATCCCAATGGGATCGAGTGATTCGGCTGAAATAACAAATTTGGTTGGAGCATATCTTCTATATTGCCTAAATAAGGAAATTCTTGAACTCCAAGGAGGCCTTTATAGGGATGATGCGTTATTTATCATACCCACCAACAACAAATCAACCATAGAGAGAATGAGAAAGAATATTAGGAAATTCTTTAAAAACTTTAACCTTAGCATTACTTTTGAATATGGCACTAAAATCGTTAACTTTCTTGATACCACTCTTAATATTAGCTCTAAATTGCACTATCCCTATAGAAAAGAAAATGAAGTTACTAAATATGTAAATAGATCATCGAATCACCCACCAAATATTTTATAATCTATTGTAAAAAGCATTTCTGATAGATTAACTAAACTGTCCTCAAACCATGACATCTTTAAATCAAATTCCCATTACTATAATGAAGCTTTATCGAGAGCGGGCTATCAATAATCAACATAGCAATATATATATAGCTAATAAGCCCCTTAATTGCAATTGTAGAATTAAAGCCCATTGTCCGGTATCTGGCCGTTGTTTAACCCGTAATGTAGTCTATAAATGTACAGTAACTACTCCAACTAATAATTACATTTATGTTGGTTGCACAATCAACCTTAAACAACGATTATATAACCATTTGTCTTCATTTAGACTTAAACATAAAGCCAATAGCACATCATTATCTAATAAAATTTGGGAATTGAAGGAAAATAGTATTGATTTTAATCGTAAATGGGAAATCATCAGGAGAGCACAACATCATAGAACTAATAGATATGGCAGTGGACTGTGCTCTATGGAAATTTTCGAAATTTTTAAACTTAAGGATAACCCTAATCTAATTAACAATAGATTTGACCTTAGGTTTCTATGTGTGCATTGTTACTCACGCACCTTTAAATATTTTAAAAAGTAAATATTTTAAAAAAGTAAATCTTACTAAATTTTTTTAATTTAGTCTCTCTCATTTCCCTGACTAATAACTATTTTATTTGAGGTATGACTTTTAATATATACTTAGAATATTTTTTAACCTTTCCCAACCCACTGATAGTAGTCCTACATTTTCTCTAAGTTATTCTCTAAGTTTTTTTCGAAAACTTTAGCTTTATTTTCTCTTAATTTAGTCCTGTTTTTCTAACTCTATTCCTCCCCATTTTTTTTTACTCTTCCCTCTTCCCCCCTTTCTTTCTGTTTGGATTTTGGCCATTAATATTATAGTTTTACCCATAAATAATACCACCCCACATTAATTTATATCTTATTTTAACTGGATATGTTTATCTTGTTCTAATTATTATTGTTCCCTATAGTTTTGAACTTAGTAGCTCAGTGCTTCATTGTATTATTCTATTTATAATGTAGAATAGATATATTTCTTTAATACCTTGACCTTAATTCCCTTACCTTAAATTTTTTCTAAATTCTTACCACTCCTTAGGGTATTGCCCTTCCATTTCCTTTTTTTTTTCTTTCTCTCATGCTTGATTTACCCCTAACCTGCTGTCCACCACTACTTAACCTGCCTTCCTCTAAATTTGAAATTACTACTATCCCTCCAATTAGATTTTAAATTTTTGTTTGATTCAGTTGTCTGTGAAACAGCAGCATAGTCGAGATGTGTTTTCTTCTCTTACTCTTGTTTTTTGCAAGCATCTTCAAAATGACTTTCTAAAATGAAATTCATTTATGCAGCTGAGGAGTACATTTTCATTGTATTTTCTGCAGTTTTCTCACTACATGAATAAATGGAGTTTGTACGAACCGTACATACTGCTATAACCTATTGAATTTTTGTTGCTTAACTTCAAATTGTATTCACCAAATCTCTTGATTTTGTTTTTGGTTTTTATCCTACCAAATTCTGGTGCCTCAAACATTTTAAGTACCACATTTAATCTTTTGATTAAATCTATATTATTATTATTATTATTATTATTATTATTATTATTATTATTATTATTATTATTATCATTATTATTATTATTATTATTATTATTATTATTATTATTATTATTATTATTATTATTATTAATATATATATATATATATATATATATATATATATGATTAAGGTTCCGTTGAATTAAGTACTTAAGTTGAAGCACCAATTCAGTCCGGTATTATCCGTACAGCTCGAAGTAAGCTGAATAAAATGAATATAATCATTACATCAATTTAAATGCAGTGCTATCTTCAGCTGCACAAAATATGGGATTTTGCAACAAGTAGGACACATTAATATAATTTGTTTAAAATATGTTAACAGAGTAAGAAGGTGGAAGAAATTCATGTTGTGTCTATTGTGGCAGAGTGGTTAAGAATAGACTACAATTTCTTAGAATCGCATGGAGCATAGTGGGTTCATATGGTTGTAAGGGTTGTAATTCATTTGTAATTTATTTATCTCTTCAGTGATATTATGCATATTTGTAGGGACTTTATAAACGTAAGTCTCTCTTTGACTAAGTCATATATCCCCTAGAAAGTATAAAGTCATACATACAATAACACCTGTAATATTACATCTCATAAAACCTCATCAGTTTGAATACCTGTAACTGCCCTCACCACTCCCACACCTAGTGATTTCTTCATTTTAGGATAACTTTATCTTTTCCCTGCCTCTAATTTTAATCCCCTCTCTTTATATGAAAGTAATATATATTGCTTATTATTTTCTCTGAATTCGTATTAGTTTTTCTTATTTTGGTATCCTTTCTTATTAACCTCTTATCCCTTATATTGTTATTTTTCTTGTTCTTAAAAGTAATATTTTTCAGTTACTTAAGTCTATGAAAGATACTTATACTATATTCATATAAACGCATAAATATTTGTGTATATGTATATATGCATATATGCACATATGCACATATATATATGTGTGTGTGTGCGTGTATAAAAACAACTCTCTTTGTATATGTATCTGTATGCGCTATCTTACATTTTACATATATTTATATCAGCACATATTTTTTGAGTATTTAAATTTTTCATACTTTAGATTTTGTAATTTTTCTTTAAATATGTATTACCATGATCTCAATATCCCGCTTCTGATTCATAGTTTACAATTAATAGATAGCATGAATATCATTCCGGATATTCCATATGTAAATACCTGGAGCTGGCTTTATAGAAACCACCTAGTAATTAATTAATTAAGAACAAGAATGGCTATTAAGCTGATTCTACATAATCTTCCTTTTTAATGCTTATAATTGATACATACACACCTTTTAACTATTTTGGTTTTGATATCATATTGGAATTCTTAAGTATTATTTTACACAACAACAAACAAAAGAAAAATACAATCAGCAGCTCAACCGAGAGTGGCGACTACTATAGAACAACGACCAACAAAAGCAGCAAAAAAGAAACCGACCACAAATAACAAGGAAAGAAGTGGAGGACAGAGGGATAGTAACACTTCACAGCAAAAATGTTGATTTAATGAGAGAAATAAAAGCAAAATAATCAGCCACCAGAATAGCTGAACTGTCTGAAAAATTTCAAAATTATGAACTATCCGAAATGGATTCAAAGACTCATAAGATTTTATTAAATACATACAGAACATCTGTATCGGCAATGAGACTGGAATTTAACCAGTCCATTTTTCAAGACTTGCCACCTCCGACCCTATGTCAAGAAAAGGCGGAGAGTCCCTCTCCACCGGACAAGCCCTGATTAACAGGTAAGACATGTCTTTTCACATTGGTTGTTTAAATGTTCGTGGCCTGTTGTCTAGCTGGAAGCAAGGACACTTCCTAAATGACATCAGGTCAAGAAAATTGGATGTGATTGTTGCAACGGAAACCCGAGTAAAGAGGCCAAGAGATCTGTCCCCCCTCCTGAACGGCTACGAGAAATACGTTTCTCCGAGTCGGGCGGGAGGTGGGGGTGGGGGTGTTAGTCCTACTAAAAAGAAACCGGGTAACCGAGAAAAAGTTGGTTTTTTTCTGATCCAGGAGGCAGGCTGCTCATTCTGGACCTAACATTCAGTTGTGGCAAGATAACCAGGCTAGTTGCTATTTATGCACCCAATATTATGGGCCCACAAAGTGAATATTTTCGTGACCTGGGCAAGTTCCTGGCCACGTCGCATTCGCTAGTATTGTTAGGAGACTTTAACACAATATGTGAGGCACACACAGATTGTGTTGGCTCGAACACGAACAGAAAATGTAATCCAGGCTTACGGGATCTGCTAAGTCACTTTCAGATAACAGACCCATATAGGTTGGAACAACCGAACACTCCACAGTGGACGTGGTCAAATAGTGACGGGTCTACCAGAACATATCTAGATAGGATTTTAATTAGAGAAACAGATAAGTCTATAGCTAAGTGTCCACAGTTTTTTCCAGTCAGCTACAGTGACCACTAGATAGTTACCTGTAAACTGACAATAGACAAGTTACATAGTCAGAGATCTGGCTACTGGAAACTCAATACGTCCCTTTTGGCGATTGAGGAATACAGAAAGCGGATCAGGATGTTAATTCAGAGGGCATTGACAGGTACCATCATTAATAACAAATGGTGGTACGCCCTAAAAAGAGCCATCAAATATGAGTCTATTAGGTTTAGCATAATTTTAGCTAAGAATGGACGTAGAATAGGAGATGGTATAGTTAAGGAACTCGAAGAAGCCTGGAGGACTGGCAATGCGGACCAAGTGAAGGTGAAAAGACTGGAGTTAAACCAGCATCTTGAAGCCCAACACATGGGAAGTATTGCCAGAGCTAAGTTACGTGCGATGGGAAGTGAAGGAATCAAGGCCGCTGGATGGGCCCGAGTGGTAGAAGCTCGGCAAGGAAATAGTTCCACGATACGGTCTTTGATAAACCATAATGGCGTCTTGATAAACGAACCCGAGAAAATGTGTGAGGCCTTTCGGAAGTACTTCGCCCAGCCCAGCTGTTCGGGGGTGACGGCGGTCCTGATGGTGGGAGAGCCCTCGAGGACTTTCTTGCCGGTCTGCCGTGTCACTCGGGGTCGGATGCGGAGTCTTGCGAAGGGCCAATCACGCCTGGGCAGGTGAAGGAGGCTTTGGCCGACTGTAAAGCGGGTAGGTCGCCGGGACTTGATGGCCTTCCGTATGAGATTTATAAATGTGTGCCAGACTTGTTCGGGCATCTACTTGCTGACGTTTACGTGAACTGGCAACAGAATGGGTTTATCCCCAGATCTGTGCGCCGGGGAGTAGTGACGTTGGTCAGAAAGGACCCGGACAAGGGGGACGTTATAGAGAATTTCAGGCCCATCACTCTGTTAAACGCAGAAGTGAAGATGTTGGCCAAGGTCTTAGCGAAAAGGTTGGCGCGTGTCGCGGATGGTATAGTCGAGGAGGCACAGACATGTGCCATTCCAGGCAGAACCATTCAGGATACCCTCCATCTTATTCGCTATACCATAGAGAGGGTTGATAATAAATCTGGCAAAGGTGGGGCACGGGTACATTTGGACCAGTCTAAAGCTTTTGATAGGGTTGACCATCGATACCTGGCGACTGTGCTTGCGCGGTTCGGCTTGGGCCTTGGCTTCCTCATGTGGTTTATTGCTTTGTACCACAACATTGACTCGATAGTTCGGGTGAACGGTTTCCTTTCGAAGCCGGTCTCTATCAGACGTTCGGTTCGTCAAGGATGTCCGCTCCCACCGCTTTTGTATGTGGTGGCTCTCGAGCCACTACTGAGGAGGTTGAGTGGCATTCCGAGAGAACCAGGTCTAGAGGAGTTTGTTACGGCTTACGCGGATGATATCACTATCAGCGTAACCTCAGTAGCACGACTACGTGAAGTGGGTAAGACTTTTGAGGCTTACGAGGTGGCAGGAGCAAAGATTAACCGGGAAAAGTCGGTTGGCCTACAACTCGGCACTTGGGTTGGCAAGTCGATGCCTTCAGACAGCGCTGTTGGGCGCTCGACGGAGGGACCGGTTAAGTTGCTTGGAGTTGGTTTGGTCCAGGCCTCCAGATAGAGAAGAACTGGACGGAGGTATTGAGCAGGGTGGCTGCAGTAGTCAAGACCTGGTCTTGGCCGTGGCTATCCCTGAAAGGGAGGTGGCCAATGTGTTTATCGCAGCGGTCATTACTTACCGCCTAACCATCGTGCCTTGTCCGGATTCGTGGTTGATCAGGCTGGAGAGACAGCTCTTTCGCTTTTTGTGGAAGTGCAGGTCGCCACTTGTGAAACGCTCTGTCTGCTGTCAAAAGCCTTTAAAGAGAGGTTTAGGGATGTCTTGGTTAATGATGCGCAGGCATGCGTTGAGATTGAGGCACCTCTGGATTCTCCTGGATAGTGAACGGATGTAGTCTCCGCTGGCCAGACAAATGTTCCCTGAGTTCAAAAGTTTTTGCGAGCAGGAAGCCTGTTTTCTCGTAGACTGAGGTCGAGTGAATGGCATAAAGAGTGTCGTAAGGCCCTCTTGCTTTTCCGGCGCTCGGACAACGCCAGCGATGGGGGTTCCACACGGATTTTATATAGTGGGTTGGTAGAGTCTGAATGCGACGATGGCCTGGGGGCGACTCTAGGTCTCGGGTTTATTCAACTGGACAGCCTGTTTCACCGTACATTCGGGTTGAGAACGTTGGATAACTTCCAAAAGTCCTTAACCTGGCAATGCTACAGAGGTGCCTTGCCCGTTTGGGATAAGCTTGCAAGACATGGTAAGCGTCAGTCGCCGACCTGTCCAAGATGCGGGGGCGACAGGGAAACCGTCCCTCATGCTATTGTTCAGTGTCCGGAGATATCTGAAATGTGGGCTTATGCTGAACACCTGTTGTCCGGCGAAGGAAGAGTACAGCTGTCGACTGAGTCAATTATAAAAATTGACCCACCGGGAGTTTTAACAAACGAAGGTAAGAATTATTTTCTCACGGTTGTAGCAATAGCGAAAGAGGCAGTATGGAAGACGAGGATAAAAGGAATTAAGACAGGCAACTTTATCTCTGGCCACAATTTACGTTCATTTTTTACTTTTCATTTGAAAAGGAAAGTGTGGCTGGCGAGGAGATGTTTGTCGGAGTGTACGTTCCAAAATAGATGGAAGCATGTTGCACGAGTGTTGTGCGTGCAAGGAACCGTGTGAATAGTCAGAAAAAAAAAGGTGCCAGCGATAGATTGGTGCTTGTGGGGTCGGAGCGTGGCCTGATCATCGCTTCATTTGTGTTGTCTAACGTACTGTTAATATCATTCGATTTTTTATATTTTATAAAATTTTTAAAGTCATATTTATGTAAACCATTCGCATTACTGATCCCAATCAGTTGTTTTGTACCATTCTATGTTTGGCCCCCTGTGGGCAATAAAGAAATTGGTATTTCGTCTGTCAGTACGTTCTACGTTTCTAATTTTGCCGAGGTCGACTTTGCTTTTCGCCCTTCCGGAGTCGATAAATTAAGTACCAGTTGGGTATTGGGTCGATCTAATCAACTGGCCCCCTCCCCATTAATTCTGGGCCTTGTGCCTAGCGTAGAAAAGGATATTTCTAGCATTTGAAGATCCTAGCATATACCCATTTGTTTTCTGCAGTAGGAAAGATAAAGGAATCAGAGCCATAATAAAAAGAAGTACAGAAATACTATCTCCTTGGAATATTCCCTTTGAAATGCCTATACTATCATAATTAATCAGTATTTTCTCAGTTGTAAGGCTAAGAATGTATGTACGTATGTATGTATGCATATGACAATTGTACGTTTTATCATTTTTCTGATCAAAATATATTATAGCCATGTTATTTAAAGAGCTTTAATCTACCTTTTTACGCAGAGCTTATAATTCAATTATAGCTGTTCGATATTTCACCTACGATATTCTATTTCATTTTCTTGACTAATCAATTCTTGGGTTTGCATGATAATTTTTGCATAAACTTACTCAAATTGTGCTTTATTTCATTTTTCACACTTTCTCTCGCTCTTATTCTTCGTATGTTCAGTGTAATACGGAGTCTACTCTGTCTACCTTGTTTTAAGTCTATTCTCGGTAATTCGTACATACATATACTAGCCAATGAAGAATTCGGACGCATACTAACAATATTCTTAACAACTAAACCTGAAAAAGTAGAGGATAAGAAAAAATCATTAAAATTAGAGCTTAAAATATTGCTGTTAAAATTAAAATTTAAAAGTACCTCTTGGTTACTTTTTCACATTTTTTAAAAATTCATTAAAAATTTAACTTTTTTTTAAATTGTATTTTTAGTACTAAATGAATTAATAAAAGAAAATTTTAATTAATTTTACCAGCAATATTTTAAGCTCTAATTTTAATGAGAATTTCCTTGTCCTCTACTTTCCCAGGTTTACTTTTTAAGAATATTGTTAGTATAGTCCGCATTTTTCATTGGTTATTCCAGAGATTTTACAGGCATTACGGTAACAGAGAAATTTCAATTAAAAATATATAAAATTACCATTTTTTGCAGCCAATTTGAATTCACAAATTTCCAAGAAAATTCAAACAAAATTAGAAATTAAATTAAAAATGAATGATAATCATTGCAGCTTTGCTTTTGTATGTACGTACTGTAATTTCGGTACTGTACAGAGACGAAGTTATAAATTAATATATTTAAAGAATTTTTTAAATAATTAAAAAAAATGAAGATATAAATTTGATAAAATGACTTTATTTTAAATAAATTAAATTAAATTATTATTGAATAGAATATGATCACAAGTAGCATTTGCCTTTTCTGAACAGCCTTACTACAGACTTCAATACCGCTTATAAAGACAAAGGCACACAATCGTATTTTCTTTGCTATAAAATTAATAAATAAATTATAAATAAAGTCATTTTTAGCATGCAAATAGATAACTCCATGTTTGAATATTCTAAAATAGGGAAAATTGACTGTTAAAATATTTGATTTTTTGTCATTTGCCTTTTCTCGAGACAAAATAAAAAAAAATAATATCTTATTAAATAATCTTGTTATTAAAATAATTTATTCAAAATTGGACTTTAAGAGGCCATATTACAAAAAATTAAGCAACAAAACTTCATGTTTTATAATAAATAATTTAGACTGATGAAAATAGATATTAGAACCCTTTGTATTGATTTGTGTTGTCTTTTATGTTTTTTGTTGTGTGTGCGCCTAAGGAATAGTTTAGTTCATATATGAGTAGCGTCCTTTTAACATCACTCAAAAACTGATAAAAAATTTTAGAATTAAAATTAAATATCTATTTTTTCTAATGAATAAAACTTTATGAAACCTTTACCAATATATTAATTTCACATTTGTCTTTCATATTAATGTCAATATAATAATTCTTAATCAAAATTAAAAGAATGGTGTGGATTCAAAGTGTAGATGTTGGGTGTTACTACCCGTCACTCAACTAGTTTGGTCTATACATTTTTCTCTTAACCTTTGTTCTACTACACCAGATTTTAAGTATTTTATGTCTAAATATAGCTTATCACTACTCAAGCATAATTCAAATAACTAAATATGATTTCGATTAAAACAGAATTAATGAGACTGCTTGGAAGACGCCGACTGCGACAAAAAACCTATGTTAAGAATATTATTCAACTACTACCATAGTGGAATAACATATGAAAAATCAACAGGCTTATTACTATAATTCATGGTTTATATGTTGCTCAGTTTTTGCTCTATGGAGACGCATTTTACTGGATATTATTTTCTCGCCAAGTAAAAAGGCAAGTCTTTCTTTTTTATTTAGTTCTTTTAATAACGTTCAAATATGTCTACAGATGTTATATTCACTTCGGTACGGACCAATTCTTTTTTCATTGAATGTAGTGCGCTTCTGAAGGCGGCATTTTGGCCCAGTGTCAACATATTGGTAGGTTAACTCGTAATACACAGTGTACAAAGTGATGCTCAAGGTAAAACATCCGATACTTCAGTATTCTGCAAAGTACCATGGACACGTACTTGATTTCTAGGCTTCAAAATGACAAATAGTGAAGGTGATACAGATGGTATCTGAAATCAGTGCGCACAGGAAAAGAAGGATAATAATAAAAATCATAAGATATGAAAAATCAAAATACTTAGAGGTTATCCAAAATATTGATTTAAAATGTTTTGCACGGGGTTTGCAATATCGGAGGATGGGTTAAGTCAATTACACCAAACCCAGTTGTTCTAATGGTACTTATTTTATCGACCTCAATACGATGAAAGGCAAAGTCGACCTCGGCAGAACTTTAACTCAAAGCATAAACACGGACAAAATGCTGCTGAGCATTTGGCCTGGTGTGCTAGCGATTCTGCCAGCTCACCTCGTTAGATAGTCTAATACTGTCCCATGGAGAGAATTTTCATCGCAGCCATTGTGTGGTCCCATGTTTTTCCTTACTGTTCACTTTTCTTGATGTATAATGCATTTCATGAAGACATTCACAGTGGTTTTGTTTGGAGTTTTAAACCTTGTCAAATCGCTGATTGTTCGTTGTTGTTTCATTGTAGTTAAAATTGCGTTGCTGAGAATTTGCTCTCTCAAATGTAATTGGTCTTTAATCAAACAAATCATAATAAAAATTAATTAATCTCATTATGGTTAAACTTCAAAATATACGCTTACTATTCACAAAGTTTCAAGACGGTTGCTTCTCTTCGGTAAAGAATATGTGTAAGCATATTAATTATGTTACATTTGCAAAACCATAAACACAAACGAACATATTCAGGATTAAGTCAAATTATTTATTTTAAATGGATTATAAGCTTCATAGTTCACCCCAAATCAAAATAAATATAAATAAAATACTCATGTAGAAAAGTCATACATGGAAAATTGAAAATGAAAGAGAAACTTGCTCTCAAGCGATTACTCGAGATCCCACAATATTTGACATTCATCTCCATTTCATCTCGTCTTCCAGGTGTTGGTAGGTAACGAAGATTGAGATGCAGTACATGTGTAATTAATGAATCAAAATGGCATATATATAACATTTAAATATCAATGGTTAATATAAATATATACGGAAATATCAATGGCTAATATAGATATATACGGAAATATCACTGGCTAATATAAATATATACGGAAATATCAATGGCTAATATAAATATATACGGAAATATTAATGGCTTATATAAATATATACATAAATAAAAATATATACAGAAATGCCCCAAGCAAGAAACGATCAAAGGACTGTTGATTCGTTAGAAGCTGCTTATTTCTTTTGCTTTTTTTTATCACGTGTCAAGGTATCGGGGTTTTGTGACTGAATGTACTTAACCTATCTCTCTGGCACTAGTACTTTACAATATTAAAACTTTGTAAGAAATCAGAATACAGCTTGAGCGACATATTACTGCTATTTCCTACATGTTAAGTGACCATGCGAAGTTTCACTCATTCGAAGTTAGTTTATAGAAACTTATGGAAGTATATTGTGTTCATTATCATAGCATTGTCATATATCTTTCAGAGTGGTACTCCAGAGATGGTAGCGTGTGTTATTTCATGTTATGAGAACAATTTAGTATTTATTTACTTTTTCTGTACAGATCCCGACGGAGTTCCCAAAACTTTTCACATTTCCAGTGCTGATAAATAAATAGCAACATGTTGAAAGGAAATTGAAATTACAGAACAATATACCCTGAAAACAATTTGTATAGTTCCCTTAATTAATGGAGCTGCTGAATCCACTTTGTGGACATATTCCCTTCTCTAAAAACCTGTCGTCGTCTTCCTATTGGGAATCGAAACCAAAATATGGAATGCATATAAATAATTAGTTTCTGCGCACGATAATGCTACAAAGGAGCCGAAGTAAATAACGTACATTATACATGAAGTGTGATAAGTTAAACTGCTTCAATAACATCTCATATCTGTGAAGTTATTTCAATATGACGAAATTATTCCTGGAAGAAGAGTTTATATATATAATATTACACGTTCCTTTGATCTGGTATACACAAAGTCATTTGCACATCAATCAATCAGATCTTCAATGGGAACAAATAATTAATATAAATCGTCCCTCGGCGCAAACTAATATTGCAACAAAATGACTTCATGTATGATCAACATACATCTGTCCATATTACTCCAGTATAAGCTGAGAGAGAGAGAGAGTGAGTGAGAGAGTGAGAGGGAGTGAGAGGGAGAAATAGAGAGGGAGAGAGATGGAAAGAGAAAGAGAAAGAGGAGAAAGTGAAATAGAGAAACAGACTGAGAACAATAGTGACATGTAACTATTACTGATATAATAAACATTTTCTTTATTATTTTCATTAACTTTCACTAATGCACGCACTAGTTCGCATTCATGTTTTCAGGTTCTCTATAATATCTGATTTTTTTATATTTTGCTAAACAAATTAGTGTTTATTTGCTACTCCTTCAGCGAAAGTGAACTGCTAATTCTTTGAAGAATCTAATACAGAATAAAAAGAAAACAAGTCCCTCTCTTCAAAAGAATTTCCCTGAATCTGTTAATATTATGTCTCAGACTTCTGCCTGAGTAATTGGCTATTACTGCTGCCTCAATAAAGCTATTTAGAAATACATCCCATCTCTTCTCTGTGAAAATTATGTGCTGAACAATATAAATAGATTTCTTTGGTATCATTCACTATTCATTGACACTGGATAAGTTTTGAGCTCCTCTAAATATTTCCATCGCTTTGAAATTACATTCATTTATACTTCTCAGTAAACTATAATAACTTCTTATAAAAGAATATAGGAGAGGTTAGGGCAAATTTATCGACAGGATAATGGTCGTTCATTTCACCAACTAAACACTGAAAAAGCAGTTAGTAGTGTGAGGGATCCATGTGTGTGAATGTGGGAACCATCACTACTGCCATCATCATCATCATCATCATTTCTTCACCATTGCAATAGGTAAATTGATAGACGTCAACTTAGATAAGCAAAACAAAGAAAAAAGATCCTCTCTGAATTGTCTATCATGATGGTGATTAAATATCATTACTATTTTCTACATCACTTTCATGACCACCACCATCATCATTATCATAAGCAGCCACCAATATCGGCGTTGACTTTGTCATCGTCAGAGTGGTCGTTTTCCCCAATTTATTATCATCTTCATTATCATCATCATCATTATCGTCGTCGTCGTCATCATCATCATCAGCAGCAGCATCATCATCATCATTATCATCAACAACATTAACAAAGACGACGACAATGGCCACAACATAAGCAACAGTATAATAATTCAATAATTCAATAATTCAATAATTCAATTCAAGTTACTTCATAAAACAGCTTCATGCTCTAAGGAAAGTATCTAAACTTGATCAGTGGATCCCTCATAATAAGCAACTATGAAATATGAGCTAGTACAAATTTTCCCCATTTTTAGGATTACACCTCTTCTGAAAGAGAACTTTGTTCCTTTTGGTAACGCAGTTTCTCATCAAAAGTGTACGTACCATCAATGCTCCGTCACTCTTTCAGATGTTATCTATGAAAGACTACATTATCTAATATATCTCACTCTTTGAAGGTCACAGCGTGTGTTTTACAGACAATTTACTTGCAAATTCATCTAGGAAGGTCTTCATCTGAAATCTTGTAGGTGCCAATCTGGAGGATCATCTGTGGTTTTGATCTAATCTGTAATTTCCATTGAACATCACCAAATAATCTTGTCTGCAGTGTTGTTCTTCGATTCTAGACTTATTGCTTTATCCTTCTGTATATTTAACAGTTTCCACTATATTGTTCCGAGTTGTAGCAGCGTTGAACCCTACGATTTAGCATTCAGTTAGTTGCATTCAACAGAAACTAATCTGTTGGTAGTAGACTTAACTTCACTCATCTCTAAGTATTATGACTAGGTCGTTGTCTTGAAAATGCTTACCTCCGATTCGCTATTGCTTCTCTACAAAGTATTATGAGTACAATGCTCCCCCTTCTAATAAGCTGTTAAAGGAGGACCATCTCTTTATGATTCATGAAAATTATTAGAAAAAATATTCGAAAATTCGAATGCAAATCATTATCATTGACAGATATCTGCACTAAACAGTATACAGTTTTCTCTGAAACTATAAACAATGCAATGCTTTGTATAGATTCAAACGTCCTGGTAATTCCGGCTGACGGGAGAAAACAAGTCGAAAACAGTGTCCTAGATTCACTTGCACCAATGAATTGGATGTGTTATGAACTCATTTTTGTTGTAAAGCAAGTTGTTCTCCTGTGGTTTATACAACAACGACTGGCAATATTTGCGTTCAAATATACCCGAACATATGACCAGTGAATACGCAAATCTTCAATTCTAATGCAGAATCCGGTACACTTTGAATATCTGAGAACATAATTTAATCATTGATATAGACTGAGGACAGAGGCCTAATTATCTCAGTTTACGCTAAACATAATCCCACGTCTCAAGAATTTAACAGAATGATACAAAACTGACGTGGTACAACATCTACGCCGAGTACAAAAAGCTTCACTGGAAATAGGCATTTGTCTGGAGAAGAAGAGATTTCACCCAATATAATTGCCAAAACATAATGCCTCCAATACAGCTCAAAACGTAGAATGAAATGCAAGAAATGCATTTGTTAGTTAAATGATGTTTCACAAGTGTACAGTTACCTAGGAAACATCTCACAAAGAAAAAAAAAAGGATTCTAAAACGAAGATGCACAGCCTAAGTTGTTGATTTATATGCTCACCCTCCCACAAATTCATTGCATGATATACTACAATGAACTGAATGAAAATAAAAAGAAAAGAAATATATGCTATTGGTTTTTGTTGGATTCCAGTTGTACTCCTTGACTGAACAATCTTATGAGATATGATTTCAGCCATGACAAGCCAATCTGTGCAATCCTATTTAATATTTCATTATTGAATGTTCTATTCCTTGTTGAAAAAATGGTTTTCCATATAAGGTACATAAAGCATCTCTTGTTTGATATTCGATATATTACATACAGTACCTTCCTTCATAGGAGCTACTGTATTATCCTAGTCTCACTCTGACTGAGCAGTACCATAACAAAAGGCATTATAGCTGTGACCACCCTGGCTAACATATCGAGACATATTTTTTGGTATAAATTATCCAATGTGTACATCCATACCTATTCAAGGCTCATTCAGGTTAAATGTTATGTAGAAAGCTATTATATTTAACATAACTTCTAGGCCATGTATAAGTTGCAAATATTGTAAATTTTATCCACTGTGTTGTTATGTAGAAGACAAAAACCATAATTTTAGATTACACACAAGTAATTACATATATAATTGTGAATAATATCTTGATATTAGCAACCCCTTGGAAATTTGGCTGATTTTCAAAATATTTTGTAAGTAATTTATTAGAAAACTTTCCGGCAGATTTCAATACAAATGAATATTTATGTCTTTGAGCAGTGACATCAATTTACTTGTGAAATTGTTTCCTAACTGAACGGCGTTTATACAGTTGAAAATATGAAGTGAAAGAATATCGTCTGATGAACAATTTTTTTTTAAATAATTCCTCCAGTTGATACATTACAATCCCTTTCCTTCACTTCATCTCACATTCACAAATCAACGAGACAGATTAAGCATTAACGATGTTTCCAGCAGCCACGGCAACACAGTTTACATATCTACAGACGAAAGGAATTTAACAAGGGCAGTAATAAATCCTTTATATCAACGTAGTCTGTATTATCCTTTAAACAAATTAAGTAACTGATACTTCGATGATAAACAATTTAGTCAATTATTTGCGGTAGTATAGAACCATAATATTTCAAAGCAATATTTAGAATATATATTCTTTTGTTTGTACTTTCTACATGGTCTCGTTCTCTGCTAATGAAGCTCATTTGACACGCAAGTCAATGAATAAGCCTGTAATATAATTTTAAAAATCTATAAAATATATCAACCGACTCTCCTTCACATCACCCCTTTTTATAAAAGAAGGAAGAGCACCCAGACTCTAATGAACACCCTCTATACTAGCAGATGAATATCTGTTGCAAGCATACTTCACTATGTACTATATGGACTGTATCATAAACAGAGAACTATCTCTCTATAACAGCTTCTATAAGAATATCACATTTAGCTGATTTACAATATAAAATATTTTGTTTATTGTTTATTATTTTGGAATATCAGTCTGCCTCATTAAGGTACAGAGTTCCTTTATTTCTGAAATAAGAATTTCTAGTGAATATAAATACTTTGAATGCATCTAATATAAGAATACAGTAAAGCGTACGATATGTTTATATATTTTAACCAGATAAAATAAAACCCACAGCTACCTTACAATCAGTTTATCTCCTAATGTTTAACACACCATTAAAATATTTCAATTATTTTCACCTGTCCCAGTTTAATCAAAACAACAGAATGACGCAATGTAGAAGTTTACTTTCTGAACTAAAAGCTTGGTGGAATAACCATCTCAGATGATAACTTACTAATGACATCAACAGTTATACCACGTATACTGTAATACTACATTGGCTATAAATTACATAGAAACTAGAAACAGAAATATATTAAAAGCTTCACCTTTTAAAGTTCTCTGCATCGTTGCTAGACACATGGTAGCTATGTACAAATAGACATAAATATGCATTTCAGCGAAAAAAAGTAGTCTTTTATACTCAAGGGAAAAGATTAAAAACAAACTTGCAACAAATAGAGCAAACATCAGATTCAAATCTGCAAAATATACACAGAAATAATTTGCTACAAAGAGAAGAATAAAGTTATATACCACACACATTTTTGTACTAACAGGATATAATTTTGAAGGCAAATATATTGCCAAGCATAACAGTATCGAATAGCATGTTGTAACATATGTGTTTATGTCTGTTTTTGTATGTTTGTATGCAGGTATATATGTATGTGTTATTTCTTTACTACCCACAAGGGGCTACACACAGAGGGGACAAACAAAGACAGACAAACGGATTAAGCCGATTATATCGACCCCAGTGCGTAACTGGTATTTATTTAATCGACCCCGAAAGGATGAAAGGCAAAGTCGACCTCGGCGGAATTTGAACTCAGAACGTAGCGGCAGACGAAATACCGCTAAGCATTTCGCTCGGCGTGCTAACGTTTCTGCCAGCTCACCGCCTTTTGTATGTATGTATGTATGTATGTATGTATGTATGTATGTATGTATGTATGTATGTATGTGTGTGTGTGTGTACATTTGTATGTGTGTGTTGCATAGCAGCAACCCGATTTCACGCAATTGCATTGAATGAGTGTTCATTTAGAAATGATGTCAATCTTCAGCCCCACAAGGGAAATAGACACTGTCGCACCCATATGGCAATGATGAGGGGCTCTTGCAACGGACGTTCAGATATATCACCGGAGCTGAGCCATGTTTCATTCAATTTTGGAATTTTCCGTTTAATGTACTGCTTTTCCCAGCTACTGACAGACGTAGTATGCAAAATACACACACATACACAGATATGCACATACACATACGCACACAAACGCATACACACACGCAGTGTAACAATTGTCTCCTACTTTATACTCGGGAGCATCATGTTGCAAAACTTTGAACTTAATATGATTACTATCGATTAAACCAACTTTAGATGGCCTGTTAATGTCATTGGACCTATCGGAGATTACGCAGTAAAAACCCGAACGTGTTTCAGGTTCCTAGATAATCTTTGTATAACTGATATAGAGAAAAATGCCATTGACGAGGAACCTACTCTTATATATAAATTTAAAATTAAATATAAGTCTCTGGGTTATTTCATTACATCTCACGTAATTTAAGTATTAGTCTTCGCTCCTTCACATCACAAGATTCATTGTCTGATTCCACTTGTTAAACATGCCGGTGGTTTATTCTAAGTTATTGTGCATTCGTTTTCCTCTTTATTATTAATTTAAACATCTAAATACAATAGTGTCTTATATATCTGTGTAATAGAGGACCCGATGTTTGTTGGTGAAAGGTTCACCACAGAAATTAGAGTCCGTTCTCGGTATAAAATAAAATATTCTTGGGTTTCATACAGTTTAACCGGCAAAGTGCCCTTCGTTTAACCAACGAAGTTTAACCAATGAAGTACCCTGCATACGACAATAGAGAATTAGTGTGCATGTGTGTGTGTGTGTGTGTGTGCGTGCGCGTGCGTGCGTGCCTATTAGTGTGTGTGTCTCTGTGCGTGTGTGTGTGTCTTTGTGTTTGTGTGTATGTGAGGGCACATTGCTTAGAGGTTAGGATGTTCAATTCCTAGACCGGGTGGTCCATTGTGTTCCTGCGCAAAACACTTCATACTCGCTATGCTCTGCGATCACTTCGACACCTGACGCGTAGTACACAGTGCAACTATTCAGAAAACGTCGACTTGATGGAGAGAGTGTGCCAACGTGTGACACGAACATTTCACCAAAATAAACAAATAATTTTTGCAGGTTGTTTGACAAAGCTGAATGCTCATACGTCGTCTTCGAAATATGTATGTATGTATGTATGTGTTTGATATTAATATTCGGCAGAAGCTATATTACAGTGGTACAAGGACCGAGGGTGTCATGCGTGGGCAATTATGAAATTGATTTCAAATCAAGGCATCATGAAAGTACATATAACGGTCGTTCTTTATGTTATTTGTCATCTTTTCCATTTGTTTCTTTCGTTGTTCGCAAAAAAGTTCTTGTTCCATGTTTTCGTATTTCATGTTGTTTATGTTTTATGACGTCCTGTATCCAGATATGCATATGTATATACATATATATGTAAGTATGTACATATATATAAATATTATTTATATTGTGATATGATTCCATGCCACTCATCTATTTCCAAGTAAGTGTATATATATATATATATATATATATATATATATATATATATATACAGGGAGTTGAACTGCGTTTGGACAACAAAGCAGCATGTAAACATATATCTATATTTATTTCCAGAACATTCTGGCAACACTGAAAGCACTATAAATAAAAGGATTTAGGAAACATAGATTCTTTATTTCAGTCTACTTTTAGCTGTTAAAGTGGACACCACACCGTTATTGATAGCTGCATTCGTCACTAATGGCATCAAGAGGTTGTAAGCATCCGGCAGATGGATTTTGTTATATTTGCGGTGATTTTTATCAAGAGAAGAGCAAAAAAGTACTGTGTAACATCTGCTAGAATGTGTGAGGCATTCATAGCATATTTCGCCATGCCTGTTGGGGCTCAGGATAAACACTGGGCGCCTCATTTCAGCTGCGAACTCTGCGAAACTGGATTGTAGAGTTTTCAAGTGTAAAACGTTTGGATTTTTGCTTTATATATTTTACCTCTTTTTTAATATACATTGTACCAAACAATGACTAATGTAAATACATCTCTAATTGCAAATATTTCTTTATGGGTGGAAGATGATGAATGACTGGGAAAGCAATTTTAATATATTTGTATTTTTATACTCAATATTTTTATTTTTGTTTTTTTGCAGTATGGTACAGAGGGGAAAAGAGAGCCGTGAAATTCGCAATCCCGCGAATTTGCAGAGAACCAACTGACCACTCAAACAACTGCTTCTTCTGTCTGAATGACCCTTCTAAACGTCGAGCTGGCCGGAATGCACGTGCTTTCATATATCCAGAGATTCTGTTATCAATCGCCCCAGTGTCACACTGTCCTGAGCCCTCAGAACCCACTCCTCCAAAGAGAGAGAAACCACCCTCAGAAGGGATCAACACTCGAGAAGAGGTTGAAATCGTTGATCCAGATTTCAGAGCTGCAGCTACAGACAGAAACCCAACTACTCCAACAAAAAAGACCTCAACGACCTTATCAGATATCTTGGTCTTACAAAGTCCAATGCTGAACTTTTCGCATCGAGACACCGGTAGTTGAATTTGTTACATGAAGGTGTGCAGGTCACAAGTCAGAGAAAGCGCAACCAGTATTTTTCACCAGTCAAGATACGCTTTGCTTCTGCCATAATCTGACTGGTTTGTTTAAGGCTATTGGAATTGCTTGCAATGGCATTGACAGCTCATCCAAGAACCACAAAGTCGTACTACTTCACAACGGGAATATGCATCCATCTTTCCCTGGCTAACACAGTGCAGCTCATAGAGGAATACAGCAGCGTGAAGATCTTTCTTAAAGCCTTGAAGTATGAAAATTACGATTGGGAGGTTATTGGAGACTTTAAAATTGTGACTTTTCTGATGGGTCTCCAAGGTTTTACCAAGTTCCCATGTTATCTTTGCCTTTGGAACAGCAGGGCGACTGCAGAACACTACCACAACAGACCGAGTTCAGTGCGGGGAAGATAAACAACAAATGGGAGCCACTGTTGAACCCCCGGAAAGTATTGTTTCTCCCCTGCACATAAAATTGGGTTTTATGAAACATTTTTTTTCGGCTCTAGATTAGTAGTCTGCAGCCTTCAGATATCTTAAAGAATTTTTTCCCTAAGCTGTCTGAAGCAAAGATGAAAGCCGGTCGGATCGTCGGTCCAGAAATAAAGAAGGTCTCAGAGTGAAAAGAATTCCCTAAGAAGCTCACTGAGATGGAGGAATCAGCATAGAACAGCTTTGTTGCAGTGGTTCGATGGTTCCTGAAAAATCACAAAGCCGTAAACTATGGAGAGATTGTTGAGACGCTGGTGGAAAACTATGGAAAAATGAACTGCAGGATGACCCTCAAAGTCCACATCCTTGACGCTCATCTTAATAAATTTAATAACATGGGAGCGATTCCACCAAGATATAATGGACTTTGAACGCCGTTACCAAGGATCATATAACGAAAATATGATGGGAGGCTATATTTGGTCTCTTATTTGTGAAAGAAATTTACAGTATTAGCGTAAATCGCGAAAAACCACTCGCTTCTAAATATTTTGTGGTATCTTTTCTGCAATCATAGAATAAATAAATGACACCTTTGAATTATATGTTGTTTTGATCTTAATTTGAATGAATGGGAATGTTAACATTTGCCGGCTTTCCGAATGGTATTAGTTAAACTTAAGAAATATCTTTATGCTGGCCAGAAAAAAACGAAGTTTGAAGTAAATAATAGCTATTGTTCATACTTTCTAGACCTAACCATATAGGAAATATCATTTCTTTCCGAAAGACAAAAGTTGTGCTACGTAGTGTTATTAATACACGCACGCACGCACACACACACACACACACACACACACACACACACACACACACACACACACACACACACACACATATATATATATATATATTAATACGGGTCAGGACCAGCTTTGGCAATAATTGCAGCTTGAATTCTACGAGGTATGAACTCGTACAAAGTTTGAATTGCTTCCAAAGGCCTTTTTGTCCATTCTTCAGCCAAAAGAGTCTCTAGTTCTTGTAGTGATGATGGTGGAGGATATCGACACCTTACATGATTTTCTAAAATGCACCATAAATGATTAATAATATTGAGACCTGGGGACTGTGGTGGCCAGATAAGATGTTCAACTTCACTAGAATACTCTTCGTGTCATTCAGTAACAACTTTAGCTGTGTGAATCGGTGCATTATCATCCTGAAATATTGCATTTCCCTCCAGAAATAGTTACGCAAACATAGGATGAATTTGATAAGATAAAATGGTTAAATAGTTGACTATTAATTCTGCCACGAAGCAAAACCATTGGGCCGCCGGATTTCCAAGCTATAGCCCGCCTCAGATCATCACAGTTCCTCCCCCATGTTTAATAGTTGGAAGAAGGCAATCTGGGCCAAATGCTTCTTTTGGCTGTCTCTAGAGGAATACTCGGCCCGTGGTCGGAAATAAGGTAAAGGATGACTCGTCCGAGAAAATAACATTCTTCCACTGCTGTAGGGACCAATTTTGTAGGCTTTTACTCCAGTGTAAACACTTTGCAACGTTTGTTTTTAAAAGCAGTGGTTTTCTGATTGCAGCTCTCCCGTGAAATCCGGATTTGTGCAGCTCCCGGCAAACAGCTTTTGTGGAAAGTGGGTCATTAAGCCCTGCAATAATTTTGGGAGCTGTACTTTGTGATCTTTTCTAACAATTTGCGTAATAGTCCGACGGTCCCTCTCAGAAAGTTTTGCTTTTCTTCCGGAGTTTTGTTTCGACGAGGAGGCTTTCCTCTCTTTCTCAAAGGTTGTCATTACCACCGAAGACAGTACATCTTGATAATTTAACATTTCGGCTGTTTTCGTTATGCTTACGCTTGCCATATGAACACCAACCATTTGACCTCTTTGAAAGTCCGCTAGATTTGTCATTTTAATGAATTTTAATTATCTTTTTCTAACGATATCTGAAAAGAAACAGCAATTTTAGCAAAACATATTAAGTAACACTAATTATAAATAAAAACAATTTAGAATGAACAAGCTTTTGACGGTTGTATACATATTTCAAAATTATGATGCTATGATGCTAGATGTTTAAATGCTTCCATTATTTTGTCCAATCCCTGTATATATATATGTATGTGTGTGTGTGTGTGTGTATACTGATGTTCACACACTCATACATGTATATACACGTTTCCCAGCAAGAGCAAAATCATTAATAGTGAGTGACTAAGAACATTGAGATGTGCGTATTTGTACGAATTCAAGTGAAGTTATGTTTAAAAACCAAGTCCTCATTTATTACGATGGTTTGGTGTATTTCAATCAAATTTGTATGTTTTTACATCTACATGCGAATATGTGTGAATATATATAATATGCATCTATATGTGTATATATGTTTGTGTATATATGTATATGTACACACACAAACACACAACCGCACGCGTTCATACAGAAGAAATAAAACACTAATGTTCACATTAAAACATTGAAGGTGTTTTCAGTAAAGATATATGACATAGAGAGACTGCAGCTGCCACACTATTAAAGTTTGATATATGTTCACGTAGGCGTGCATAAATTATGTAGTTAGCATCTTCTATATAAGCGAAAACCATATATGGACATAGAGTCATACTGATACTAAATAGATTAATAGAGAATACACTGATTGCCAATGGACTCTCGCTCTTGTACTAGTTGTAATGGTTATGGCATTTAAATAACATGTTGCAAATTGACATTATAGGTGGCAAATTTGCTGCGTGGTTTAAATAGTTGGAGAGAATTATTTTCGAAAATTATTCCGACTTACTGAGCTCGTATTTCAAATCCTGCCGAGATCAATAATCCTTTTCATCCATATATGTTCGATAAAATTAGTACCGCTGAATCGCAGTGAATTGAACCACAGTTTGGAATCTGGTATTTGTTCCAACTCTTACAAATCTGAGTTCAAATCTTACTACAGCCTAAATGGAGAGTAGAATTAACCCGTCACCCGGTTTAACAGTATTAACTTGTCTTTCGGTATCACAAGCAATTTTGTTGCAAGAATTCATACTAGATTTCCTGTTTGAGTATAAATTTCTCTCTACTTCCCAGTTTATATCCGATGCGCTCTATCTTCAGCAGGAAACTAAGCACAAACACGCACATGCACAAACACACACACATTGCGCGCGCACACACACACACGCAGTGACTGGAAAGCTCACATGCACACAGGCACACTCACACACACACACACACACACACACACACACACACAGATATATATATATATATATATATATACATATTTATACACACACAAACGCGCATACCTACACACTCATACATAGATATATTTGTGTGGAAGTGAGCATATTTATGCATATAAGTTTAAATGTCGTGTCGCATATTTGATATGAGCACTTTAAGAATTACCAGTTTATACATTCCAATGCTTATACCTTAATTTGCTGATTACTTTGTACCATTGTGGTAAAGTTTGTATCGGTTTCACCCTTTTAGGTCAAGACGCTATCGGATCCTACATGGTGTATGATTTCAAAGTGGCTCTCCAGCAATGGAAGCACCAAGAAATATTCATTCAATCATTGTAAATGAAAGAAGCAAGTGATGATTTGTATCTTTCCGTCCTGGAAATATTTCTTGTTCAGGTTCCTTTCCATCTAGGTGAGCAAGTTCTTTCAATATTAAGAAATGCCTAATTGAGAGAAATCGAAAGCAAATTGCCCAATAATTTGCAAAATATTTCAATACAAGTTACTTCATAAAACAACATCATGAACTAGAGTAAGTGTCAAAACTTGATCAGTGAATCCCTTATAATTTCAGTGCACCTTAACTTAACCAAAGAACTTCCCTGAGTTCATCATCGAAGAGTGGACGCGCTGCCGAACAGTAGAATCATCACAAGTGTTGAAAGAGTGTTTCCTGATTTTATATCCAACGAAAAGGACAATGGTTAGCACATATAATAAACGAGTACCCATCATAAATCCAGGATTGCAGCGAGGATTTTGGCGCATTGGTCAGCCATTCCACCTATTTCATGTACCAGTTCATATGTGCTTCCACGTCGTGTGGAAAATAAGTTTCAATTCTACACAGATATCACCATCCCAACACCATACATATAAAAAGAATTGTAAAGAAATATACTAAGGATTGTTTTGAAAATGGCGCACTCAAGAAGACTTAAGCATTCCCATCAAGACAGCAGAGATAAATGTTGATATATTGAACATCAATGTGGTCACTCTCATTGTTAGATGATCGAGTTTCTCAATTTAAGAGAACTACACAAAGTAGATTAGCAAATGTAAACATATCAATCTGTATATGTCACACATACTCCCGAAATACAGCAAAAGAAATGAAGTAGCTTGACAGCATCTTCATTTACCGCGGAGAAAGGAGTTGTGCTCCAGATATATCGAAGTATAAGGTAGACTGAAACTAGTAGTGTTTTTACTGTTTTACTTCAAACTTATATATATAAGCGCAGGCGTGGGGAAAGTCTCAGGCATGATTATCTTTGAAACAGTTTGCTTTCCAACCACATGGTTCCAGGTGTAGTCCAACTGCAAGGCACCGTGTGAAAGTGTCTTGTAGTATAGCCACGCACGGATCCAACCCTTTTTACGTGATGTAGTAGACGAAAATGGAGAGAGGCTCACCGTGTATTCGGTTAGTTTCTACCTATATATCAAAATGATATAAACGTATAAGCAAGTATTCTGTTGATTCTTCCTCTGAATGAATATTAACCTATTCGTATCTACTAAACCAAACACGGTTGAAGGCGATACTTCAGAAGTTGGTTTACTGCATTCTCCGAACTTGCTGGATTTGTGCAAAAATTTGAAACCAATATGTCTAGTTGCTTTGCTTTAATTTGATGAAAATTCAAAAGTAGTAACTCGAAGGTTAAAATATTTAGGCCGAGTAATGTTAAAATTTAAATTTATTTAATGTACACAAGATCCCAAATGTAGTGATTAGGAGGTAGAAATTTACATAAAATTAATATTTCGGGTGAGGGTAAGTTTCCTGATTTGAAATACAAGCATGAATATAGTGGTAAATTGGATTGCACAAGAGTAGGTTTAAAAGTATGTTTGAAAATGATTGGACTACACGGAAGAAACATATTTTCACTTACAAATGCACATACATATATTTACAGACTCAAGCATTCGCACTCATACATTCATATTCACTTTTACCCGCATACAGAAACATCAAAATTTATAGAATAGATATATACTCAAATAAACGCACAAATGCAAACGACAGACTAAACAAACACGTGCACGCACATACAAAAGGATAAATATTAGACACATCCACATGCACATACACACTCACACACGCAAACACCGACAAATGTTTCTCTTCATAAAACAAAACTGTACATAACATGGACCGAGTATACTTGTATGTTTCCAAATCGAGGGGCTGATGGAAAACACGTCAATAACGATAATATAATGAGAAAGAGACTATAGCTAGAATAAAATTATATACGCATTGATTGTATGTATACTTAATGCAGTGAAAGCTGCACTGCTA
>NC_142930.1:36469669-36474669 GCF_046866305.1 Octopus bimaculoides | reverse complement strand
ATATATATATATATATATATATATATATATATATATATATATATATATATATATATATATATATATATATATACATACATATATATGTGTGTGTGCATGTATGTATGATATATATATATATACACACACACACACACATACATATATATATATATATACATATATACTATATATATACTTTCGCACCCACTCTTAAACATGTAAATATGTTTATAAGATACAGATGAAGAGATACCAAGTTACTTTTATTGTACATACATGTATATTCTATGAAATAAAAAAAAATTGCCAATTGAAATCTAATGCCGTGTCTATCATTTGAGAGCATTATAAATCTAAAAGCCGAATATGGTAATTAATAAGACAGCAAAACAACAAACTATGTCATTATGAACGACTGTTCTTTCATTTTTACAAACTGTCCACTTCGTACACACTTAGGCATACAATAATAAAACAATAGCAGTATTAGTAGCAGGACCATTAGCAGTAGTTGTAGTAGCAGCAGCGAGCGAGCGAGATAGCGGCGGTGGTGGTCGTATTCAAAGGAAGAGGAGGAAGTAAGCAGATGGATGTGAGAGAGTATCATTGGTTTGGATTATGAAGCGTGTATCAGCGTGTAAAGATTTAAGTAAAGAATAATAATAAAAAATATATTGCGGGGATGAGGCTAATAAGGATGGTAATACTACTAATAATAATGTAATTTTAAATTTTGGTAACAAGTCAGAAAATTTGAGAAGTATAGGTATTTATTTCAGTGGCCTAGGAATGAAATTTGCTTAGGGCTTACAAACTCAGGTCCAATTTTTTTTACAAAGAAGGCCAAAATTTTGTCACTCCTAATATCAAATCAAACACAGGTATAAAAATATGTTTTATTATTACATAAAGAAAAGTAACGCTTCAAATAACTGCAAAAAATTGTCTATACTCGCTCGTTTTGGTGGTGACGTTTTCAGAGCATGTTCCAAGTGTTTTCTCCTTAACTATTTCTCTCCAATGACGAAATAGTTGGCTAACACAGAAATCTTTACTGAATGAAATATCATATTTATTTCCTTATTGCCCACAGGGGGCTAAATATAGGGGGACAAAGAAGGACAGACAAAGGGTTTAAGCCGACTACATCGAATCCAGTGCGTAACTGGTACCTGTTTAATCGACCCCGATAAGGTGAAAGGCAAAGTCGACATCGGCGGAATTTGAACTCAGAACGTAATGACAGATAAAATACCGTTAAGCATTTCGCCCGGCGCGCTAATGATTCTGCCAGCTCGCCGCCATTCAGCCATATCATATTGTGTAAGTGATCGGATTAATGCCGTCACACTCCCCTAAAAGTAGAGGAGCTGATGCTCCATCCCGATCAGACGTCAATTAGAAGAAAGAACGACGCTCAGTCGGTAATGTGGGGTGGAGATAATGAAGATGTTCATCACTTCTGTCTCATGAGATTTATTTCTCAAAACGCATTTGTGAGTGAGATTGTCCAGCCGGCATGTCACTCAAAGCAGTTTCATTCCTTCTGGAGGACGAAAACAAGCCAGGCTCCTTGGTGGCATTGACCTTCCTGTTCTGACGTTAAGCTTGGCCCATAGACTTTTTGAGGAGATTGATATGACTCTCCACTCCTGCCGATCACATTTATATACTTGCTGTCTGACAATATAATGGTAACGTCCTCTACATATGCTGATACAATCTTCCTGCGCCCTTGTTTCCGAGAGAAGAATACTTAGTGTTTCATCTTCTGCAGTACTGTCTCATGAGTCAATTTGTATTTCATGGACGTGAGGAGACAACATTTACAGGTTGAACGTATGGTACTGAATGAGTCCAGTAGGTGTCAAATAATATTAAATAATGTACAGATTTTGCAGTATACATAGGTACAGTATCAGAAAACTCTAACAAGGTCAGCCGGTTTGTGGAGAACAAACAAATATTGGTGGTTGGCCCTATCCATGCACCTTTCACGCCATGTTCCATACCCAACCTTACTATGATACGTTGTACGAAGTGGAGATGATCGTGTATAGGTTTCACATATGAGACAACTGGCGTTAAGCAGATTATATTCCTGAAATCAAAGGGTAAATAGTTGATGAGAGGCGAGAGTAGGCACGGTGTCTATACTTTCCGACGAAGTAGCCAGAGACAGGGAGAGATTCCTTTATGTGATGGCATGTTTTTTGATTGTGTGATGAAATTGCGGTGTGCAATGTTTGTATTGATGTTTGTTTTATCAACATAGTTATAAAATTCTACCTTTTCCTCTATTTTTCTATGGTCAAAACTCTATTGGATGGCATGTGTCACCACATATATCACAGGCTGAATTTCAGCCATAAAACTTTAGATAACATTCATATTGTTTTTATTTAGCGCATCATTAAATGAACTCTGATTTCAGATAAAAATACCATATACATCATTCATATTTTGCAACGTTGTTATTTCTATTTATAACCTTATTTCTGTCGGTGTCTGTTATATGTTACTCGATTGGTCGCATCTTATTTGTTGATTATTATTTTGAGCTACTTTGTTTTTCAATTCCAAAGAAGCTAATGAGCAATTAAATTATTTTTATATTTTAATACTACTCATATGCAAGTAGAAGTTTTTACATATGTAAAAATGGCTTCATAACTAAAAACTGCACTGTAAAAAATAAGCGCACCTCACTCGGCTAAAAGAAACAACAACAATAATATTAATTCCCTTAAAACTTGAAATAGGAAGAATTTGGAGTATGAGAACCTCCATCCGCGTGGAAAAACATAAAATTTATGGGACAGAACGATATTTTCCCTCTGAAGAAAAGGGGTGTCGACGATGCTCCAATGGAAGCAAAGACCAACTCTTAATCCATTGCATGATTCTTGAGAACTGTCATAACAAACGCAGATATCTCAATTCTGGATGGATGGATTATAAAAAAGCATTCGACAGCATACGACATTCAAGGATCTAGAAGTCGCTAGATATCTTCAAAATTTCTCGTGTGATTTCACCCTTCCTGAAGTACAACATGTCTAAGGTGGAATATGAATCTCTAGCTATGCCACTCTAATGGAGTACTGTTCACAAAAAATATTAATATCAACTGCGGCATTTTCCAAGGTGACTCACTTTCACCTTTAATTCTGCATAGCCCTCATACCACTTGAAAGTGAACTTAACAGAACAGGTTGTGGATATGAAATTGACAAGAAAAAAATAAGTCATCTATTCTATATGAATAACTTGAAGGACTACTACGTACTGTGAAAGCATTCAGGGATTACATTGGGATGGAATTTGGTCTTGATAAAGTGCCAAAACCAGTTTTCAGAAAGGGAAAATGAAGACCTCATACTGAGTGGAGTTGGATGTTGACACAGTCATAAAAGAACTCGAGCAGGAATATTATTATTATTATTATTATTATTATTATTATTATTATTATTATTATTAATATTATTATTATTATTATTATTATTATTAATATAATAATAATAATAATAATAATAATAATAATAATAATAATAATAATAATAATAATAATAATAATAATACGAAGCACACATAATCTTCTGTAGGCATAGTATAATCTTCTATTAGATATAGCATCTCAGATTAAAATCTAAAGAAGGAAGTCATGTTTGAAATGCGTCTAATCGTAAGTCACAGATTTAACGAAGATTTGCTCTGTTTTATATAAGATTTGTATTAGATATACTTCTTAAAATACTTAGATACACGAATTAAATAGCAAAAGCCATGTCCCAATTACGGCTTCAGAACAACGATTTTCCATTTATCTCATTTGTTAATTTATTAAGAAATTATATCAATTCAGGTGATTTAAGACAGTTTTCTTAAATGTAAAAACAGGATCTTTTGAAATTGAATGATGCTGTCATGTAAAAGATAATCGATGATGTTCAGGTGTTCAAACATCGAACTTTTTGAATGACGTCAGCAAAAGACTGACCTATCAAAAGTTGTTGTTTGCTATTCACTTAATCATTCAATAAGATAAATGCAGCATAGGAGAACAGACGCTAGGCTCAAACATGTCTTAAGTTAGATCTAAGTTTGATAACAGATGCCAGATAATTTGACTGGTCAGTATGAAAATGTTGCAGCACACAAGATCAAACTGCTAATAACTTAAAAATACAAACACAGCAGGAGACACACCTACTGAGCCAATTAACCTTCATATATAGCTCATTGTTGACGCGTTATAACCACATTACATGTCAAACTAAATTATAAGACAAGCATAACATATTTAAGATTCAGATCACAAACTTACTCTCATTCTTCCGAATATATTCTATCAGTGTCTTCATGTTATGAGTGTAAATGATGAAGAGGAAACAAATTCAACACTCTTATGTTTCATTTGACGCTTTCATCGTTCTTAACTAATCAAGATGTCAACATTACATATTTTGAAAATGATTGTAGCTCAGATATAGTGAAATACACAAGCATACTTACGTTCATATATATATATATATATATATATATATATATATATATATATATATATATATATATATATATATGTGTGTGTGTGTGTGTGTGTGTGTGTGTATGTATGTATGTATGTATGTATGTATGTATGTATGTATACAGTTGAACAAGTCTGAATGACTGAAACCTGTACTGAAATGCGTTTTATAAAATTCTTTTAGCATTTTCTGCCTTGACTTTTTCCATATATATCAACTCATGTGTTCTTTTTCAACTTTCTACACACACACACACACACACACACGCACACACACACACACATACACACACACACACACACACACACAGATATATATATATATATATATATATATATATATATATATATATATATATGTATGTATACATACATACATACATACATACATACATACATACATAATATATATATATATATATATATATATATATATATATATATATATATATATATATATATATATATATATATATTATGTATGTATGTA
>NC_142930.1:36459669-36464669 GCF_046866305.1 Octopus bimaculoides | reverse complement strand
GCGAGAGTAAAAAAACAGTCAATAGACTATGTATTATTCATTTAAAATGGTTTGTGGTATGTAGTCTTTTGCTGCCAATTCTAGCGAGTAGATGTCCTATTATAGGCATCTCTGCATTTTAAAGGAAAATATATATATATATATATATATATATACATATATGTAAGTTTTAACTTTATATATATATATATATATATATATATATATATATATATATATATATATATACACACAAGAGTAAGTATATAAATGCCAAACAAGGTGGAAAAATAGTACTCGAATACCAGAAGTAAAGTAATATGCTTCATTATAAAAGCAACAAAAATATCAGAAAAAAGATGTTACTCAAAGTTTCGCGTTCCCGTTCGGCGGATATTTCATTTTTGCGCACAGACAAGTTTATGTATCTATAAGAATACATAATATATAACAGCTATATACTTATGCATACATATATACATATATATATGTATATATTTATGTGTGTGAGAGAGAGAGAGAGAGTGTGTGTTTGTGTGTGTCTGTGTGTGTATGTGAGTGTGTGTGCATGTGTATGTATATACATATGGTGTTCTGAAAAGAACTTAGAGAGATACGGATAGTTCATGCCGATTTTTAAAGGAAAGAAAAAGATCAATAAATACTTGCCATTACATTTTTCATCAACCAAATATGAACCATTTTGTCGCAGAATGCATCTCTACCTTTCCTTTAACTTGAAAATGCCCTCTTCCCAATAGTAAGGTGCTTTCGTTCCAAATAAGTTGAAAAGTAAGCTACTATAAATATGCAGGAACTTTCCGGATACACCAATAGAATATGTATATCTTTTTAGATATGTCTATCTATCTACTTCTCTATATCTGGATCTATCTGTATGTATGTAGGTATATATATATATATTTGCGGCCTTTTAAAGCCTAGCCAGGCTTATGGGCCCAGTTTCCTTGTTTCAATGGCGTATGGGTTCCCCAGCTGGACGGGACGCCAGTTCAACGCAGCGTTACTCATTTTCGCCAGCTGAGTGGACTGGAGCAACGTGAAATGAAGTGTTTTGCTCAAGAACACAACGCGTCACCCGCTTCAGGAATCGAAACCACAATCTTACGTTCATGACGCCGACACTTTAAGCACTAAGCCACGCGTCGCCCACACATGCATATACTTATATATATATATGTATGTATGTGTATATATATATATATATATATATATATATATATATATGTATGTATGTATGTATGTATTTGTGTTTGTATATATATATATATATATATATATATATATATATATATATATATATATATATATATAGTTTTAGGGAAAATAACCAATTTTCAACAACTCATCGATGAAAATCCACTATCACATATAGAAAAATTAATAATTAAAAGCACAATAAATGAGTATAATATAAAGTAAAGTAAATATCATAAGATAAATATAATAAAAAGATTACACGTGTTTCATAACCAATTTTCAAATAGAAAAGAAATTTAAATCGATTAAAATCAATTGAAATTATCGAAAATAAGTTCTATTCAAAAATATAGCTACTCGTCAGATCTTGAGTAGAACAATAATTAGATATATATCTCAACCAACAATAAGTACCAAATGGATTAATATGAAATACTTATTATATAAAGATAGAAAAATTATTTTAAAAATATCATAATATCAAAATAATAACCATTCAATAATCATCCCTTCATCCATAATAATAACATGTATATTATATATAAAAAACATCTTACCTAAATTATCATTGTTTTAAATTATCATTGTTTTAAATACAAGTTGAACGAAGTTTAAGTTTAAAATAATAATGAAGATAAAATTAGTACATATTTAACCGGTGTAATAGTTAAAGCTATACTATTTAAAGCTAAAGACGTTTATTTAATTATGATTAAAGATTAATTGAATAATAGAAAAAATACAAGATTATTTATTTCTACAAACGTAATAATAAAAAATATGAATGAAAAAATTATGAATGGAAAAAATTATGAATGAAAAAATTAGGAAAGAAAAAATATTAAGAATAAAAGGTTAAACTTTATATATATATACAAAGTTTTGATTTAAAAAAAAACTTTAACGATATTATAAACTATAAAGATTAATAATTAATCAAATAATATTAATCAAAAATAATCGAAAATATAGCAACACTATTCCAATCGAAGTTCTAATATTATATTGAAATGAAACTATAACTTATAAATAATATAGTGTTAAATAAGTCATCTATTAAAATAATCTATAAAGAACCAAATGAATAGTATAAAAACAAGAATACATATTATTTTCAAAGAGTAGAAAATCTTTAGCAAAGTGAAAACAGTACTTATCCAAATTTTTCCGTAATTCAAACTGAAAAACTAAGACGTTATCTAATAGCTATAGCGTTTTTAGCAAGAGTTCGCGCGAAAATACTACGTTAAAAAAGAACGTTAACATAGAGAATAGAATACGAAAGCATGAATGAAATAATAATACTTAAATAAATGAATGAAAAATTTAAAATTTATATAACTAACAACATAAAACGAACAAAATACTATAGTTATCTTATAAAACATATTAATAAATATTAAATTCTAATATATAATAAATAAATAAAAATATTAATAGTCGTAAATTAAATAATATTATGAAATAAACTAAAATACTACTATTGATTTAGTCTTATCAAAAAAGTCGTGTCATTGTAATATAAAACCTTAAACTTACTAAAAAATTAACCTACCAATAAAAACAAAATAAAGCTACTAGAATAATTAAATAGATACCCCAACACACACCCTAATACATACGTGCATATATACATACATACATACACATATACATATATATATATATATATATATATATATATATATATATATATATACATACATACATACACACACATATACATACATACACACATATATATATACACTTACATGCATATACAAATATACATACGAATATACAAAATAATATACGTATATACACACAACATACACACATATATACACATGAACACTAATAAAAGCATATACATAAATAAAAACATACATACACATATATACATAAATACATACATATATATAAATACATATAACACATATAGACCAAAACATACATACTACCATAAATATATATATATACATAAATATATATCTACACATACACACATGTACCTACCAAAATATACATATAAAAACAAATACACTCATACACACATATAAAAATAAAGAATAATATATATAAATACACACTCATCCTCCCATGCTCTCAAATATACATATTATATAGATACACATATACAGACATATATACATACACATAAAAATACACATATATATATACAGAAAAAAACATGCATATACATATACATATATACATATACATATATACATATATATATACATATATATATATACACACATACATAAATATATATATATATATATACACCCATAAATATATACACCTACTAATTTATATAGACAAATTACACACACTCACATATATACTTATACCCATATATATACATATATATACACATTTACATAAGTACATACATAAATAGACATATACATATACACAAAAATACTCATAACTATATATATAAAAAATATACAAAATATACACACAAATAAAAATTCACTCAAATAAATATATAAATAAGGAATATTCTAAAACAAAACTACACTCACGCACTCACTCACACGCACAATATATATAAATATACATCTATACTCACAAATATATATCTTTATACATACATGTAAATACAAATATACACTCAATATACACAAACATATATTTAAAAAAAAAACAAAAAAAAACACATATATATACACTTAAACCTATATAAATACATACGTAAACATATATACATACACCTAAAAATATACATACATACTAATGCATATAGACTAAAACACACACCCTCAATATATACATGTACATGCATATACACATACCCATATAAACAAAATAAATAAAAAATTATTAGCTAAAGTGTTTATATAAATAAAGTAGTTTATGTCTACATTTTATTTTTCGTTCATCAAAAGAATTAAGTAAATTATTATCCTTATGAAATAATATCTCTTTAAATTCATTATTACATAAATTACAAAAGTTATTACCTATATGATAGGATTTAGCTTTACAAACTATCTCCCATTTTAAAATATATTTAATATTTTTAGCTTTAAGTCCCCAAATATATTTACTGAGGCCAGTAGAATTAATTAAATTTCTATTCTTAAATGGGTGCATATGTTGAGCTACTCTTAATTTAATTTTATTAGAAGTCGAACCTATATAAATCTTATTTAAATTATAACCATAATGTTTATTTTCATTCAATAATTTCACTATACATTTATACACTACATCTTTCAAATTACATTTATTATTAAAATTACATTTAGTTTTATCTAAACATGTACAATTAATTATATTCTGGTCAACATTATTACTATTAAAATTAATATTAGAATAATTATTAAATTTAAATTTGTAGTAATTATTTAACTTAAATTTATTAAAAGAAGAGATAATATTAGCAACATTATTAGTAGTGGAATAAAAATTATTTTTAGAAAAAATATAATTGTATTTTTTATTATCTTTAAGGAATAAATCAAGAACTTTAAAAACTTCATTAATAATGTTAGTTTTAACTTGAACACCGTATGGAATAATTAACCAGAGTTTGTTCTTATTATAGATATTATTGAATTTATTATTCGTATTATTAAATGTATTATTATCATTAAAAAAATTAAAATATTTAAAATTATTACCATTAAAATTAAGTTTATGTATCGGTAATTTATTATAATACCAATTATTCTTATTATTCTTATTATTACCTAAGAAGAGATTATCATGAGTATAAAAGTTATGTTTATTAAAAAGGTCATTATTATTATAATTATTATTACTACTATTATAAAAATAATTCGGATTATTAAAAAAATTTATATTAT
>NC_142930.1:36452169-36454669 GCF_046866305.1 Octopus bimaculoides | reverse complement strand
TTTGTGCGGCACGATGCTCGATCCGGCAATTTCTTCAGGCTCAAATAAAATGGCTACTCCTTGAAAAATTATGAAGATGAAGTACAAGAAAATACATTTTACAGTAAAGAAGGTTAACTCCATTCATGAGATTTATGTTATATCCCTTTAACCTGTTAATTGAAGAACATTCTAACATTCTTAATGCTGAGTGTTTACATCTAACAAATAGAATTAGCCACGTTGGTTTTTCCCTATTTTTCTATCCCCGCTAAATATGATTTTAAAGAGGTGTTCAAAACATTCGGACACATTTCGATGGAATTTATAAATTCCTGCATGAATATTCTTTTTCTTCAGTTAAAATTCATTACAGTCTTTATGTTTCAACTTTTTTTTAACGAGAAGATTCGTCTAGCATATTTTAGCAAAGCATGTAGTCATGTGTATCACCCACTTACATGTAATGAATTCTACCTTCTGACAAAACTATTTAAATAGAGAAGAAAGCCAAGCAACACAATAACTACAATATGGTTTTACTATTTTGTATGATTTACTTTGAACATTGGATTACAACAAAATCTGTATAAAAGTTATGGTTAAAAATTTTAAAATGAAATGATTTTAAATAATAAAACTATATACACATTTGCATATGCGTAGTTCTTAAATTATGCTTATAGCTATCGATTACAGTTTTAGTAACGTGATTCCTTCTGCATATAATACATCAGTTATACAAGTCAATCGATGTTTTATGGAGTAATTACTGCCGTTTCTATGTATTCTCTAAATTAATTATTAGACACTATCACAAAACTTACACATTTCTAGTAATCTGCAATTCCAATCTGATTATACCATCTGACGTTTCTACAGGAATAACACTTAAGTTGTTCATCTCTATTAATAAATAACACTACTCGAACACCAGTATTTCTGTACATTTTAGATATATTCTTCATTCTCCTGTGTTGATTATCACTTGTTAATATGATTACTTGGATGTCTCTTAATTCTTATTCATTACAGTCGCATGCATATAGATTTTATGGGCAAATATCACGTGATAATTGAAAACAACGATTACATTATGAGAAGTAAGCGATCTGTGCTTTTCATATTATTTCTGCATTCTGACAGCATCATCATAGGAGAGCATAACATTTGCAATTCTAATTCACACTACACATCTTCTAATTCAGTTATTCTGACTCTTATCTCAATGCTTCAACGAGAAAAGGGAACTTAGATAAAGGATGCAGAATCTCGGACGTTTCTAACATTTTATAAACTCGTCCCAATTTATGGTTCCCAATTTTTTAGCAGATGTGTGAGATTGAGAAGGGAGAGAGAGCAGGGGGGGGGGAAGAGAGACAGACAGACAAACAGGAAGTTTGACAGGCCGGGAGAGAAAACAAATGAAAGAATCAAACAGATATAGCACCAATCTACTTACTTTAATTGATAGAATTGACACCCTGATTTGTTTCCAAATACATTTACAAATAAAAAAAATGGAATCCTCAACGAATATGTAAAACTGAGAGAGACGTGAAAGTAGAAACCCTCTTGATCAATAATCGATGAGCTTCGGATTTATTTGGAGATCAGCAACAACATTCAGCTTACTGCTAAAATTATACTTTTTCCATTTTGTCAGTCCAGAAAGAAAAATAGAAAAAGCATCCACAGAACAAATGTAATGCATCTCTAGAATGTACGAATGTTATGCAGAAAGAGAGAATTTCGTGAAAACATCAATACATAGACGAAGAGTCGCTACTCACAGGTAATTTTTTCCAAGTCTATGTTAGGTATAATGTGACAAAGTGTGCGAATGTGTACATGTAAGTAAGTAAATTTGTATATATGTGTATTTTTCTTATATTTGTTTCGGTTATTTGACTGCAGCCATGCTGAAGCACCACCTTTAGTCGAAAAAATCCACCCCAAGACTTATTCTTTGTAAGCCTAGTACTTATTTTATCGGGATCTCTAACCGAACTGTTATGTTACGGGGACGTAAACACACCAGCATCGGTTGTCAAGCGATGGCGGGGTGTGGAGACAAATACAGACACACAAACATATGTATACATATGTATGAAGTGCTTCTTTCATTTTCGGTCTTTCAAATCCACTTACGAGGCTTTGGTTTGCCCGAGCCTAGAGTAGAAGACACTTGCCCAAGGTGCCACGCATTGGGATTGAATCAGCGAGCATGTCATTGGTAAGCAAGCTACTTACCACACAGCTACACGTATATATATATATATATATATATATATATATATATGGTGGTTGTCTACTCCTTAAACAGAGTTTGACCACCTCCTGCACCTACACCTTAGCCATTTCATGGCGTCTGATGTGGCTTTTTAAACCAGACAGTGTTTTGAAAAAACACCCACACAGATTGCACCTCTGATTTGCACTACCAATACCTGCAAGTAAGTTCTGCTCATTGTGGATCCTAACATGTCTTTTAAGACCCCCATTGGATTTGCAAACCCTC
>NC_142930.1:36444669-36449669 GCF_046866305.1 Octopus bimaculoides | reverse complement strand
ACAGGGAAGGAGAGAGAGAGAGAGAGAGAGAGAGAGAGAGAGAGAGAGAGAGAGAGAGAGAGAGAGAGAGAGAGAGAGAGAAGGGCGAAACTAAATCGCTCCAAAATCGACTAATAATGCCACAGATGGAAGATTCGCTGTTGTTGCGGCTTGTCAGAGTTGCATTTACTAAAAGAAAATGAATCAGCCAGTCTGAAGTATATATAAATTGTATATAGAGAAGACACCGATTTGCAATGGCGCCGCATGACTAGGATAAATTCTAAATTAAGTAATAGAACCAGCTCTAGAGTTATACAGAAATCGCGAGATGCTACAATTTTCCTCCGTGAAGAAATCCTTTATAGGCGTATAGTATTAAGAACTGAAGATACTTCAGATGCAACATAGAGAGATACGTAATTTCACTGTTGATCCCATATGCTACTGTGACACAATTCCTCTCTTAGTGGTTTCCAAATCGATTTCGTTTCTCCAAGATCTGAAATGTGTTGTGTTTTATGATACTATACGTCTTAAAAGAGATAGTTTCCGGACGAAAAGCTGCAGCATATAGCCAACTTAGGGCATACGTAAGGTTGGGATGTAATATACATAAAAATAGGTAATTACAACATCAAAATTTCATTAATTTTTTAAAATTCTCCATGCCTTTGTTTTATATTGGGTGCAGTATTTATCAGTAGTACTTAATTGCTTACATACATACATACATACATACACTAACCCATACATACTGTGTTCATGGATCGTTTACTTTATATTGGCAGGTATTTTTTATAATATTCATTCAAATTATAACTGACATTTTCCAGTGCTTGTTGAAGAAGGTGTAGGAGGCAAAGATATAGGTGGAGATGGAGAAAGAGAAATGTAAAAACAAATATTAATTGCGAATGACGGGAAGTGAAGAAGAAGAAGAAGAAGAAGAAGAAGAAGAAGAAGAAGAAGAAGAAGAAGAAGAAGAAGAAGAAGTATGTGTGTGTGGAAGAAGAAAAAAGTTTTGTGATGGATAGACAAAAAATTTAGACCGTTTTTCGAAGTGCTTAGCTTTTTTTCCGGTTCTTTATGCTCTTAGGCTTGTGAGACTGACGTTTCTCTATGTAAATTATAATATATAGTCTTCTCTAAAAATACGTTTGTGATAAGAACGGGAAAACAGCTGTGTGGTTCCTGTTGTTATTCTATATATGAATTACAACACTTCAAAAGTGTCGCCAATTACTGTTCGGTGATCTGACGTAGCAAAAAGCAGAAAAGAAGAATTATTGAATATATTTAAATATTATAAAGAGTTTTCTTAGCGCCTCAGTTGTGCAGCGATTTGAGATACGATTGATAGTTTGAAAAATGGGGTTGCAAATATTAAGAAGCCTAGTCTATGTATAATTCATTAAATAGCGTATTTAGAAATTATATTTCCACCAGGTTTCGTGTTTGTAACTGAATGTTTTAACTTGAAATGTGAGTGAACGGATTAACTCTAATAACTGAAACCTAATCTCGTTATTTTCATCTCCTTAAGAACAAAAACCCAATCTCAATCAGATCAAAATTTATTGTCATCAAAATAGGAGTTATTCCATCAAAAATGTTACTGCAGATATAAAACATGACTGAACTGTCTTTGATCATAGAAATGCTCCATCAGTTGAGACACAAGATACCGACATTATGCACTGACACACGTAAGTGTAGTATAAGTGAAAGTATGGGCATACGTTTAGATGAGTTTGTGTGAATGTGTTCAGTGTTACTGTATAAGACATAAAGAGATCTCATTAACGCACCACTTTAAAATTGTTTAGTGTCTGCTATCTCTTGATATATGATTGGTTCTAGGCCACATTTTAATTCAATCCATCTTTCTTATTAATCCAATGAACCATAGTGTTGAGCAAAAGTTTGATTTAATCTGTTTCGTGCTTATGGAATAATATACTTTTGTTACTATATATATTCTAAACTATATAATTCATCTAATGTTTCTATAAATGTTATATGAATGATAGGCAATAGAATTATACCTAAGTGTAAGTTTAGTTTCTGACATTTTGCCAGCAATTTAAATCATAAGATATAGCTAAAGTAAATGAAGTGAAAGCTTGTAAAGCCTGTATTATGCTCTCAGTATTGTTAATAACTACCGCACATTTGTAATATAACGTTAACATCTTAATCTCGATGTAACTTCACATTTTGGTAAGTTGCCCTAATGTCGATTAGTATCAAAAATAAACATTTGGGAATTTAATTACTTGAATGATTAAGCATATAGAGTGGTATAAATATGAGATTCTTCATGCGTAAACCACTTAACATTTTACCTTTTCGTGTTGGAGTTCTTCCCCAGTCATTAAATTTAATCGATAAGATAGCATTTGTTTTCTATTGGAAAGATAACGTAACCTTTTAAAGATTTCTTAGATATACTTGAGGTAAATAATGTCAAATGATGATATTGATATTATTTCTTGAGTTTCTCAGAAAAAGTTTGAACTTGATAAATGTATTAACAGGAATATAGCAATATTGCCGAATGGATTGTGAGCGATAGTAGAAAATGAAATCTATCTTCATGTGGCTAACAGATAATTGAAGTTCATGTTTATTATTTAACCCTTTATAAGTTAGTATCAGATAAGTATGGAAGCCAAAGTATGTAACATTTTGCCTAAGATGAAAATTAGTATTTACGTGAAAATATAGTTGATAATAAATATGCTAAAGTAAGGTGGAAAGCAGGTGGAATCATTAGAAGACCAAGGAAAATGCTTAGCGGTGTTTCGGCCGTTTAGACGTTCTAAGTTCAAATTTTGCCGAGTTCAACTTTGCCTTACCTCCTTTCGGAGTGTATAAAGTAAATACCAGTTGATCAGTGGTGTCGAGGTAATCGACTTATACCCTCCCCACAGGCTGCAGTGCTTGTGCCAAACTTTAAAACCAATAAATATACTAAAGCAGAAAGTGTGTATACGCTGTTCCTATTTCTTATACTTGTAAACATCAGTATGTAAGGTATCCTATCAGGATCACCTCTTTTATGTATAGAAATGTGTGCGTTTGTATAAACTGATTTAATGTATAATCGTATTCAGTGTATAGGGAAAGGGAACTCTTTTTATCTGATCTTGTAATTGAAAGTGTTGGAATATTAAAGTATAGTACAACGAATTATTCAAAATAAATATTTACATATTTTGTGTTCACTTCATTCACTGCACGAATAGTGACTCTGTGTAAGCTAAAAGATATGACAGTGTAAAATATGCTACTCAATATCAAGGGCATTACAAAGTTCTCCGGAAATGGTAGCAAACTATAAAAGTGATTTCAGGTAAAGTTTAAAGTGATGTATCAACAAACATTGCATGTATAATTTAAAAGAAAATAGCCAGAAAACATATACACTAGTGTCAAGTGATTACTTGTGACAAAGATCAATATTTTCTCCTTAAAATAAAAAACGGCTTTTAACGAAAATAGTACACAACGAATTGGCTTAATATTGGGTAAAAAAAAGAAATAAAACGTTAATAGACTTTGTTAAACTAACATAAGCTTTAGAAATGTCTCATAATTGCAAGATATGAAAAACGGAGGTATGTATAGAATATTATTATAAACATTTAAAGTAAATATATTGTAAAAAATTACATATAAAATATTTGTTAGTGTAAGAATATTTGTATATAAAAACACACACGATCTTTTTTTTAATAACTGCTAGCTTCCATATTGATATACTAATATATTCAACATTTCACTATGATCTGTTTTGATAACATCCAAAACCCGAGCTGATTCGGACAGGTATATGCACCACCTTCAATATTGGTCTTATTTTAAATAAGAAGTCGATGTTTTAAGCTTATAATTAAAATATAGCTATGATATTAATTACAGAAGAAAAATACAATTAATAAAAACAATTTTGTGTAAATATATTGAATTCGTATATTCGAAAAAAACGCACCAATTATTTAAAAGAGCAATAATAGTTCAAATAACTTGTATAACTTGTATCTGTTTCGAAAATTATAGAAAAATAGCAGCATAATCTTGCAAATTTCACTAATATAGATACAAACTGTGTGCACAAAAGCTTTGATTCGAAATTTTCAGACGGTCATATAAAAGCTAATTCATTATTATCACTTTTGTAACTCATATATTTATAGACAGATACACACACACACACACACACACACACACACACATACACACGTACACACACAAACATATATATATATATATATATATATATATATATATATATATATATATATATATATATATATATATAGTATAAAACTACTTTGCTGTTTCATTACAATTATGTTCATAGCATGTTTCTAGCTGGTGGGGATTTTAGCTTATGGAATAGGTCTGTGTTTTGCTACTTGCTTGCAAAGATTGTCTTCATAGTATCTAAGAAACTTGTCGACCACTCACTTTTCGCATTGTACACATTCAGTTTTCATTTCATTCAATGCAGTCTTCACTTAGAAATTTTCTAATGTTTCATAGTTCAACTTCATTTGCTATGCAATGTTTAGACAGCAGTAAATGTTTTATGTTTCGAAATCTATTTATTACCATATTTCTACTCTATGAATGATGTCTTTTCTAATATTTATAGCATTTATAACTTCCACGCATACATCCACGCGGACAAATATATGCTCGTAAGTATTTAAGTATTTATTAATATTTTTATGATATATTCTACTTTAAAATATTTAACAGGTGATTCTCCAATGTTATTTAATTTTAAAATTTAGGTTTTAGAAATTTCTATCATTAATCCGATGCACAAAGATCTCGGCCTTCCATAACTCATTTACACGCAGATATATGAATGCATATATATCTGGAGTGCTCCGTCGATTACGACGACGAGGGTCCTAGCTGATACGATTCAAGAGAACAGCTTGCTAATGAAATTAATGCATAAGTGGCTACAAAGAAACGTGTACCCTTAACGTACTTCTCAGGGA